>NW_018108357.1:86478-94581 GCF_000183805.2 Loa loa | reverse complement strand
TATTATTATTATTATTATTATTATTATTATTATTATTATTATTATTATTATTATTATTATTATTATTATTATTAATGGTGAAAATTGGATTCAAAAGTTAAAAATAAAAAGTAATATTGAAAAAAAAGAAGGGATTTTTTCTTCTTTCTTAAATATGTATGGATGGCAAGAATTCGTGATGGATAAAATTATGATAACAACAACAAATAAAATAATATTTGAACGACCTCGAAACGATGACGAAATGCTATACTTGAAAGAGAGCTATTTTGTAAGAGAAAAAAATGGATGCTATTTAAATATCTAACAATCATTCTGCTGAGAAATCAGAAATAAAAAAAAAATGAAAAGAAAAAAGGCAATGAAATGAAAAGCATAATAAGGGTAATGTGTAATAGGGCAGTTTCAATTTCTCAAAAATTTCCACTTATTTTTTGAAAAAAATTTGAAGAAAGTTTTCCAATAGAGGTTTCTTTCCTTCTAAAACTTCAGTTGAATTAATAACAGGTTTCAAAGAAATTCCATTTTAATTCAATGTAATATCGAAAAAGAAGCGCATTTCATTTGATACAGAGTAGTTCATCAAAATCCCCAATAGCTAGAGTTCTATTGAAGGTAAATTAAAATTATCAATTGATAAAGTTTGGACAGATCAATGAATTTTCTCGTTAATTCAAATTTAACAAATCTTCCGGTTTCATCGGCTGGCTGTTATCACCTTAAGTTGACATTAAAAACGAAATAAGCAAAAAAGTACAGGTGATTCATATTAACTGATATATCATTATTGAAATTACTGCAACAACAGCGAATTATTATTTATCTTTTGAGTGATTTTAAAGTTAATTTTTTGGGGTTTTAAATTTAAAATTGATTGTTTTTTCGAGTGATTGATTGTTTTTATAATAATACAAGCGTAAAGATAATAGGAAATGATTCATAAGACAAATAGGATAAACAGATTTAACCCTTATTGTCTTCCGAAACTTTCATTAATCTATCATATCAGTATCATCGAGAATACCGTAGCAAAGATGGTGGATTGGATTAAGTAGAAATGAAGAAGCATTTTACATAAATTTGACTGATTAAATTGTACTAAAATAAAAATAATAAAGAACTGTTTAATATTTTGACTCATTTTCAATATGAAACGAAAATATGATGAACATATTATCAATCGATATCTTCTCTTATCTTCTTCAATACTGAAAACACTCTTTCTCGTTCTTATCATTATCATTACTGTTATGATGAAATTGTGACGCAATTATTTTAAACTTTAAATAATTATTATGTTCGTAAGATTTTAAGTGAGCTATTTTATACCATTATCTTTGGCAGTATAATGCAATCAATGATAAAATATAGAAATATTGATTAGTTCGTTTTGCTTCAAATTTATTATCATTTCAAACATGTAATCATTACTGTGTTATCATTACATTTCTTCCCTTCAGGGATCATTAGCAACAGATAACAGCAAAGGATTTGCAATTTTTTTTCCTTTTTAAAAAACTTTTTTTTTTAAAAAATAAAAGAGAAAGGAATACCTTTTTATGAATTGGATTCAAAACTCATTTACGAGTTAATTAATTACGGGGGAAAAAGGAAAAAGAAATATCAAGGAACATTGTATCATCGATTGTTGTAAAATCAAAATTTAATAGTATTGTTAAATAATCTAAATGAAGTGATAATGCTTGCAGAGGAGGAATTTCTAACATTCTATTCACTCCATTATCATTATCATTATGATCATTACCATTATTATTATTATTGTTGTCATTATTATCATCATCAACATTATTATCATCATTGTTACCATCGTCATTATTACCATTATCATTACTGTCATCATTAATGCTATCATTATCAACATTAGTACTAGTAATCATCATAATCATTATCAGCAACAGATAGAATGGATAAACCGGAATGTAAGACTCAATTTTCCGAAGCAGTTTATTTATTCCCACTAATGATTCAAACTTTGTTTTTTCTCCTCCCTCTCTCTTCCTCTCTCTTTCCCTCTCTCTCTTTCTTTCTCTCTCTCTCTCTCTCTCTCTCTGTTTCTTCTTTCCTATCGTAAATCATTCATTTTCAGTGCACTACTTTGTAGTGTTGTAAACAAACAAACAAACAAGCTCATCTACACATTCTTTGTTTTTTTTAAGTTTTTTTGGAATGCCTAACGATAACACCAAATAATATAACAAAACGAGATTGAAAGATTATATCAGTAAGGAAGTATGTGACAGATAGGTAAGAACTTGGTAACAAATAGGTAGGAAGTCAACCAAAAGCTTTTCTCTCCTCCCACTTATCGAATTATGAATTCTAACGACGCTCAATGCGCTTATGTATATATGTGTGTATGTATGTATGTGTGTCTGTGAGTGTGTGTCTGTGTGTGTATGTGTATGTGTGTGTCTGTGTGTGTATCTACATGTCTGTATGTAAATGTGTGTATACATTTTAACAAATGGAACGGTGTTTTTTTAAAGGAAGTATTTCTAGGAATCGTCAGTAACTGCACTTTTCCCTCCATCCGAAGTTTTTAGAAAAAAAAGAAAGAAAACGATAGCTGTATGTCAATGCATGTGTATGTTTGTATGTGACAGACTTTCCTCTATGTATATATATATATATGTATGTGATGTATGTGATGAACCTAATGCAAAAGATGTATGCATGTATGATAAATGGAATTTGATTTCAATTGAGACCATAATGTGAAAGTGAAAAAAGATAGAATTGAGAATGATATGAAGCAATGAGTTTTTTTCCTCGTTTCCCCGCCTTTCCTTCCTTTTCCTCCGCTTTTCTCTCCCCCGCCCTCCGCTTTTCTCTCCCCCGCCCTCCACTTTTCTTTCCCCCGCCCTCCGCGTTTTCTTCTACCCCGTCCTTTTACTTATCTTGAAACGAAAAGTTTTTCTGCTTCTGTTTCTCTTTTTACCAGTTCTCTTTTTTTAATTTACTTCCTAATTAATAATTAAACAGGTGATAAAAATTTTCATTGATGACAAGAAAAGAAATAATTTAGTTTTAGGATTAATGAAACAAAGCGTTAAGGCTATAAGCATATTTGTGATGAGAAAAAAAAAACTGTCGACGACTGCATAACCTCAGAAGAGGAATTGAAATGGAATGATTGTGTAAGTATTAATCAATCAATCCACTGGGATAGATTGATCTTTTGATTAAGAACCAAATGAGGTGGTAGAAAAGGAAAAAGCGATGGTAAAAGGGAAGGCCTGAAATAGAAAAAATGAGGTAGAAAATCAGGCAAAAACGTGCAATTCAATAAATGAATTTTAAGACTACGGTAGGGTTAGAAATGGCTTTTTTTAAAAACTTGAATCAATGAAATTTTTCTTTTCTGCTCCCTTTTTTTCTTTTTCTTTGGTTATTCACTTAATTTCGAGCAATGATCAGAAATTCAAAAATAAAAAATAAAAAATAAATGGGAAAAAATGAGAGAAAGTTGAATATAAAAGAAAGGAAGAAAGAAAGAAAGTACGAAGCTGTCAGTGTTATGTTAGAATTAATTAATTATACTCCTTAAAACTTGAAAAAAAATTTCAAAAAAACTTAATTAATTAGTTACACTTCTTAAAATTTGGAAAAAAATTCAAATTGAAGAGTTTTTTTTGCAACTTATTCTAAAATGGATGAATCGTTTTTATTTCCCTAAATACATTGCGAAAAGAAAAAAGGAAGGAAAGAAGAATGATTAGGATTCAACAGTTGATAATAAGCATGCATCATATGCAAGGTAATACAGAGAGGAGGAATTTAAATTGAGTTCTTGATTGAAATTAATTTTTATGATCAATCTTGAAAAAGGTAGCAATGAGCGGGAATCAACATAATCATCAATCGTTTACTAATTAACTCACAATTACGAAGAATTCCATATTCAGGGAGGACTAATTGCATTTTCCAATCCCGATCCCGATTGATTCCGACCCTGATCACGGGGAATTCTTACGTGACACATTCATTTGGAGAATGCACCAATGATAACAATTTGATGATATCATAATTAATCTAAAAACTAATCAAATTTTGGAATTAAAAATAAATGAAAATCGATTAAAAGAGAAGAAAGAAAAGGATGGAATACATTCAATATATACGAACATATTTGGTTGGTTTTGCTTAGTTAGTATCATTTGATAAAATAGAAATATGAACATGATGCTAACAACATAGATGCTAATAAGATGATGAGAAGAAGACGAGAAAGATAGGAGAGAGATAGGATGGTAAAACTGATATGAAATGGAGATGATAGAGGACGAGGACGAGGAATGGGTATTGGAGCCATGAACATGTTGGCACTATTATTCATTATCAGCCATTCCGAACGACATTGTGGAACAATCCAAAGAACAAAGTGCCATACCATTGATGGCCGTTGCAAATTAACGAATGAATGTAAAAAAGATGCATCACATTCGAAAATGGTTCGTTCATTTAGTATGTAAATGAATATTGATATGAATATATCGATGTATATCAGGAATTCAGGATATTATTCATTTTGTATATCAGGAAATCAGGAAATTATTTATTTTGTATATCAGAAATTCGAAATATTTATATGTTAGGTATTCAGAATATTTTGTATATCAGAATAGAGCAACAGAAAACGGTTCATTTGGATAAACAGAAATAATGTAAGTATAAATATATCGATGTATATGCATATCAGGAATCTAAGGATATTACTGATTATCCATCATTTCGAGTTATTCTTTCTTTTTTGTTAAAAAAAAAATTATCCCTTCTGCTCTTTTACTATCCGGAAAATTTACAGTTTATAAGTAAATGATACGAAATTTTTGTAGAGGAATGGATAAAAATTAGGAATAATTTTAATAAATGATTAAATTAATAAGCTTACTGAGATGAAGATGCAATTTGGATTCAAAGAAGATCAATATTAATGATAGAAAGAGGAAAAGAGAATTTTGTTTGTCTATACATTTCCTTCATTTTATATTAATACCGTCTATCAATTAGTAACGTCAATTAATATTGAATATTAATTAGTATTTATTATTTCAGACATCAATTATCGGTCAATTTTCCACCAACCATTCGGAATCATTAGAATGATAAATATTAATTTATAATAAAATAAGATATTAATTATGATTGATATTAAGGGAAAGATGATAATTTACTTTAACTCCTTAATATTTTCATTTTTTAGATGCAAAAAAAAGCTGTTTATTTTCTTCTCTTAACTTATCAATCATTATTATCATTATTATTATTATGACTGCTTCACTATAGCTGATATCGTTATCTTATGCTGGTAACTATTACACATCATCTTACACTGTTAGCGATATTGATAAACGGATAAGAAATAACAGTGGTAAGTATTAAAATAAAGCTATACGTCTTAAACGTGATAACATAGTTATGAATCAATCAACCAGGAATTTAAGCCTAAAAATTTCGAATTTTTTCAAACTAATTGTATGATACTTTATGAATTATTAATAAAAATTGAACAGTTAGTTTTTGAAAGAAAGCAAAATACTCTCATAACTGGAAATTAATTATATGAAAAAGGAAACTACAACATTACTCAATATGTTTGATTGATGTGAATAAAAGTTCATCTCTTCTTTAACTTACTTTATGTACATGTGACAAGTAAACTTTACATCTATGGATGAAAATAACAAAATAAATGTGTAATAGATAAGATAGAACAAGCTGAAAATGATTACTATTATATATAAAAGGTAAAAAATGCAGGTAAGCTAAACAACAAAAATAAATATTATAAGAGCGATGCAATCAGGAAATATTTGTCACCCAATGATTTTACTCCATAAAAAATGTCCTTTTCCATTCTTTTTTAACGGAGTTGAGCGGAGGTAGAGAGAAGGATGCGGGGGGATTAAAGAGTAAAACTGGTCCATCGAAATAAAGTAACTTTTTTTTTTGTTTTTCCAGTTCATTGGACAAAAATTCATCACAAATGCACAAAACACACATTTACAGATATTGGTGACACATACACACACACACACACACCACACATACACGCACATGCACACACACACATACACACGCACGTGCACACATACGCACGTGCACACATACGCAGACATGCACACAACACACACACATACACACACACATACACACAGACATACATACACACATATATATAAGAATGGAAAAATTGTTAAGTTTATTTCGATTTTGTTTATTTGAACTAAGTGTTTTTCTATCTTCTTTTTTTTTATCCAAATATTTACACTTTTTGTTAAGACAAACAGTGCAAAATAATGATGATAAAGACGAAAAGGGAGAGAGAGAGATTTAAAAACTAAAGAGAGAAAGAGAAAAAACATTATGAAGTTAAATTTAGATTGATGAATTAAACAAGCTAATGATAAATAGTATTTTGAAATTTCAAATGAAATAAGATATGAGAGTTGAATGAAAATTTAAAGGAAAAAGAAAAACCAAAACAAGACGGATTTGCGTAAGCAAAAAGACATTGTGATGGATAGGGAAAGAACGAATGCTTTTTGCAACTTATAATCAATAAATATTTTAATTTACTTTGCATAATTTATTATTGCTTTATCTAATTTAATTATCAAATTATCTTATAACCTGATATATGTAGATAGAACTAATTCTAATTGTCTTATAATCTGAAATTAATTCAACATGCAATTAAATTGGGTACATTGAAGAAGAATCAATCGGTCTATACGAATGTTGGTAGCTCTATCACGCTTCATTTTTATGAATTTCACGAAATCGTTGGAATTCACCATATTCTATCCTTGATATATTTATGGACATATCAGAAATTGAGATGAAAAAAATCAGTTAAACCTAAAATTACCATTTCTAGCTTTGATTTATCTTAAAAAAAAGCCAAAAAAGGTCGGTAACAAAATTTTTTCGTCATTTTCAATTCTATCTCAATTTGTTCACTCCTTTATGCAATCAATCCTTTTAATAAAATTTAATCACTTATTTTTTGATATTATTTGCAAAATTGAAACAATTTATATAAGTGTAAGTTCAATGAACTTCTAATAACTGCATTTAAAATTTCAAATATTTCCAATCAATTGTTTATTAAGGAAAAATCCGAAATTTACGAGCAGCAATTATTAATTATTCTATGTTTAATCAAATTTAAAATGAAACCAACCCAAGTGTTCGTTTCTTTTCTCCCAATATTTCTTTTTTCCTAGGGGATTTGTTACTTTAACACGCCAGAAATCACAGGTCACACGGAAGTTAGTAGAATATTTTTTGTTTAATTAAACAACCGAGTCACGATAGGAAACAATAAGCACAATGAATTACATACGTTAATCAAACCATTTTTATTTCATTGAAAACTTTTCGAATTTCAAAATAAGCTGTGAACTTTCATTTATGGATAAATTTAACACAATAAATGAATAAATGAGTGAATGGAATAGGTGATTTGATACACCAGTTATTGCCAATTAGTGCTAATGGATCATTTATGGATCAGCCAATTGCGAATCACATTCACTATAAAGATTCCCGAGGAAAAGCGCAATGTTACCATTATTTCTTGTAATCATGGAAGGGTGAGGAGATAATTAATATAATGAAATCCAATAAGAATTTTTTTCTACAAAATAGAATTATTGCTAATGCCAATCAATCCCGTGTGGCTTGTTAAATTTCAATTGAACTATTAAAGACGAAATTCTAACCAACCAAAAAGTGAAGGCTATTTTCATTCTATTTTCATTTGCTGGATACAAGTAAACTTGAAGTATAATTTTTAGAAAGACTTAAATATAAGCTTCAACCGTGCAAAAAAGAAAAATAGGGAAATAGCAAGCAAACATCTTTCGTTACATTTTTTTTCACCATTCATTTACAATTTAAGAAAGTGACACCAACGACTTTAAATTAAGATATTAAAGAGATCTGAAATTAAGATGCAAGATTTTGGAAGCATTGCAAAGGAATTTTGTATTACAAATAATTTGTGAATAAACGACGTATATATATATATATATATATATATATATATATATATATATATATATATATATATATATA
>NW_018108357.1:72293-85428 GCF_000183805.2 Loa loa | reverse complement strand
TATATATATATATATATATATATATATATATATATATATACATATATTACTGTAACGTTGATTTATGGTAGCGCAGAATCCAACACCACAACTTCCTAATGTATCGAATTTCGAAAAACTACTGTAATTTTAATTTCTCAGAACACTATTCAAAAAAAAGAAAAATCGTGCAAAAATGGAAGGTCAAACGTTAAAATCTATAACTTTGGGTTTCTCATCATAATCTGCTAAGCATCAAAACATCGAAGACTCTCGTCTGGATAGTTGAATTAGTTTTAAGACGGTAAAGCACACCCTTCTATTTATTCGTCCAAATCAAAGATCCAATGTATATATTGCGTATGCCAGGTCATCTTTCCAACTTTCATTACAAGAGGAAATATAAGCGTCTCACTATCATAATCTCCTTTCAGAAATAAGTGAAAATTTTAGAAGAAAATTAGAAAGCCTATCAGCCTATCAGCTGATAATATCATATTACTGTGATATAGTAAGTGCGCGTACTTGTCGATTCGAGTTAGAAACTGGCACAGTTATGCGATTTCGATACTTCCAATCAGTTATATTTTGCAACCGGAATGTTACTGGCGGTCGATTTAATCGGCGTTCTGATAACTGAAGTTCATCTGCATTACGCACATCGCCGCGACCTTTCGCTTCAAAACTACCAACCAAACTTTTGACCATATTTGCTGCACACTGTTCATTCTTACTATGGCAGCGTGTAACTTCCTCACTCTGAAATCAGAAAAACGCAGGGAAATTTATAAATAAAAAATATTGCTCATGATAAACAATGACTAACTAATACGTTCACGTACTTTTTGAAAAAATATGCTTCTTTTGTTATAGATGTAACAGAAATTGTTTTGGTCAAAACAGCATTATCCGGGCAAAAACTTCACATAACCTCGTGAAATCTGAAATGGGCCGTTTAAATCGAATAAGGCCTAACTCGTAAAGGCACCATCGAAGTAAAAGAAAAACTCAACTGAATTCGATGACTGAAGAGACCAAACAGTCAAACACCAACAAAAACTCACATCCATAGCATTCCTATCACATTTGTCCAGTATACGACGGAAACGTACTGAATCAACAGGCTCAGCTGATGTCGATGATGAAATATCAAACTGATTTCTTTTCTTGAAAGCATGTAACATACCTAAAGTAGCAATGGTAAAACACAAGTAAATATCTTGACATTAATAACCCATGTATCATTTTTTAGCGAGTATTAATACTGTATTTCCATTGTCGCTGGAACTGCATTTGAATCAGAATGCGACAGAAATCTTATGCAATGAATACTTAATCAATTTCAAATAAAGTGGTTTTGGAAAAAAATAATTGCTTCACTTCTTTTTGCTTCGACAGCTGCAGTGCAAGGCTTATATTCTTCCTCATACCCTATGCATGCCTAAATAAAAATAGAGAAACAGCTATTTCATACAGACAGGAAAAATTCATAGAAAATTGCCTTTTCAACAATATTTTGGAAGAAATTTTGCAAGGGTGTTCTTGGCACGGATAGGGGTTAAGGTTAGGTTATGTAACAAAACATCTCGATCACCGCTAAGTCATTAATCAAAAACAGACAAATATCACTAATTATTCAGAGACGCTTATGACTTCCAAGTAAGATCATTCGAAAAACAACCTTTGAAATATCCCTTATGCGGTCCTATTTTTTCTTGAAAGCTTCATAACCACTTTTTAAAGCTCCCAGACAATAGTTACAGTATTACTGCTTTACGATTAACAAGTGATGGCGAATATTCTCTGGACGCCTAAAGCAGTCCAAACGATACTTCCCACCATGTTTTAATTAACAGCTATGATGCAATGTTCAAAGAAATATTACAGTGAAATACCTGAATATTACAATGAATTATCTGACTCTGACGGGACCAAACCATAAGAATTAGGCAACTATACATATAATTATAGAGTCCAATATAGACATTAAATTTACTTTCTAGATAAAGTCACCTTCAAATGTTCTGAGCTGCTCCACAAAGCCAATATTTGGTGTAATACATCCTCTCTTATTTTTCACATGTTCCATTGCTTGCGAAAGTGCCCATCCATATTCCTAGCAAAAGGAAAATATTGATTATTAAAAAAACTGCCAGTCGGTAAATAAAACACTATCAGTATCATTTATTTATAGTCCTGGAATATTACTGCAAGACTGTAAGAGTTCTTCCGAAAACCAATTTAGACTTTCCATAATCCGAACAGTAAATAAACAAACAAGGAAAGCAAATTCCAGATTAAAAGTAAATATGAACGTAGCCACACCTTCATTGCAAAAGCTATCACTGTAGACGATGACCGGCTGATACCTTTTTTGCAATGCACTAATACAGCAACGCCTTTTTCCCTTAAAAAATAAACGTGAACAAAAACGATCAATACTATTAGTTCTTCATCAAAAACCCTGATTAGAAAGACAAAAATCTAAGTTCAAAAGATTAAAATGTGCTGAATTCTTACTTTGCTTCTTTAATGAACTGATTGGTTTGATTCCAATATTTTAGCAATTCGGTACTAGCCTCATCCGAAACACGTATCTTTAGATATTTTAAACGAGCAGGGAAAAAATTTTCCACCTCGTTAGTTACATTAACGATGTATTTAATTCTAAAAAGTAAAACGTTATCGAGAATTTACTCATACGCGCTTTTCTTGAACATCAGATGTAAAATTATGGATTGAAACGAAGTTGGAGTTCGAAATCCGTTGTGGAAATAAGATCATTTTCACTTACTTAAACATAAAATACGTTTTTTACCAAACTTACTGACCTATATCTAACCAAATTTTACGATATCATAAACTGCTCACAAAACAAATGAGTTAAAAAAATATTCAGAGTATCAGTTTTTGAGCGCGTCTAATTTACATACCCATTATTTTCAAGCCATTGCCAATCACATGCGTTCCATTCAGTACCCAAATAAAGGTAAGGAAAAATCTGTGATGCTGTATCCATCTGTCCCATAATAACCATCATTTGACGACTGATAAAATCTTTGTAATTATCCAATTTCATATGCATGCTCTCTTCTACCTGAACAGTTTTACCCTAAATTCCAAATTCTAAGTGGAAAAAGATGCACACTGTTGCGCCAGCACAAGCAATTATCAAGAAAGAAAATTAAAATCAACCTTTAAACGAATATCTCTACTTGTAACTTCATCCAAATCCGCAGTTTGCATCACCTCTTTCAATTGTTCATAAATTCGAGCTTCCACTGAACAAATATAGCGAGAAAATTGGTGAATATGAATGTAAAAAACAACATAACGTCTAATTTATGAATACAATCATGGAGAAAAAAATAATTTTATTTCGCAAAAAGCGATTACCAGAATCGTCATCACTTCGATAATCATGACTGAGCCGTTCCGCATCAGCACTTGTTGCTCCCAAATCGTTACTTGTTTTACCGGTACAGTATGATGTTGAACGTTCCCTTCAAATTTGAAATCACTTAAAAAAGATGATTCGAAAAAGTAAATTTAAAAAATCTAATGCAAACTATTACACAAATTTTGCCGAGGCCTAATAAAAGATTAAATTAGCTTTTCAAATAAATGATGAAAGCCTTCATATTTTAATCAGTGTAACTTTCGAAGCATTTGGGTTTTTTATTTGCTTCTTCGTAAATGCAATAACCGCAAAAAAATTGGAAAATTACTGCAATTATTTTACACTTCAAACAAAAAGTTAGAAATTAACAGTAGCCATTACCATCAAGAAAGGGAACTGTGAAATCTTATTTACTCTGCAAAATGATTTTCAAAATTCTATCCAAAGCCGTTTTCCGATTGATTTGGGCTTTTCTCGATAACAGAAGAAATCACCACGCAGAGCACATGGCTTGAATAGAAACAGGTTTGATGATGGATTAAAATTACAACCATCATAGATCAAGAAAAATCATGCATTGCAACTTAGTAACAAACCACATTGTGATTATGGCATCGTCCGATGATACTTGCTCATTATAATAATCGATCAAACGCTTCGCTGTTTTCCCAAACTGTTGCGCTGAACTTCTTGCATTTTGTGCGTCGATTAATTCCTACAAAATATTTGTGAATAACACAGTCTAGTTCAACATGAACTCCATTCAAGACAGCTGATTAGCTCCAAATGCAATTTCAAAAATTCATCAAATTAAAGAATTAAAAAATACATTAAAAAATACTTTATGTAATCTTTGAAACATGGTCCACATAGCTTGAACAGAGACAGGCCTGAATATATGTAATGATGAATCAAAATCAACAACCACACCACCATCACCATCTAAACTCACTCGAGTTGAAGCATAAACCGGAATAGTCACACCGATCCTGTAATCCACCTTGTTTAGAACGACTAAAAATTATCATCAAAAATCTGCTACTCTTAATGTATATAATCCATGAATCGGATCCTTCTGCAAAATTTTCAGTATAGCAGAAAGCTAATTTTTATTAAAAGCTCGATTTCATATTGTTTCATTAAAAACAGCAGTAGATATGTAGTTAACTTACGCGACTTTATTATTTGGAAGACAATCAAGGCCCAGCAAAACAACTTCTCGGACATTCTGAAAGTTAATCTCCCGATGACGTGTGGATGATACAACAGCTAAATAACGAGCACGGTTTATTGAACTGGTAGCCTCGACAGCAGCTGGCTGTAATCTTACAGCCATTGTAAGATTATCGTGAGGGGGCAATATATTTAGTATTGCTTGCAAATGTCCTTCAATTTCACCTGAAATATAAGAAAAGCCATGGAAGAAGCGCTATGTAATTCGATTTTCAATAAAGTTTAAAATACAGGGAAAGATATTGCTACGGATAAACTATTTTTGATAGCTTACCTGAAATCTCTCTATCCTATTCAGGCTCTTACGTATCTTCTACCTTTACATACTTCGCCATGAGTTATCTCTTATTTACTACGCTCAACCTCTCATGTATTTGTGTACCGTGTTTAATCTCCTATCTATAAAACGAGAAAATCAATATATCAGAAACAAGTAGTCTATAAAACTCCATTCATTATTTGTTAAACAAACACCCAATTTATACTTTCTGGAAACTTTTTCTCCATACACTGATTACATTGACTACAGAATGCTTGTTTTCGATATACTGACTTAAATTATTGATTCAAATTATCAAGTAAAGATAAAATGAACACCTACCACCAGTATTATGACATCCAACATTTGTACGATCGGGTTGCAATAAAATTACCGCAGTACCCTTCACGTAAAAATAACATTCCGTATTTGGAAATGGTTCTCTAAATGGTGGCAAACCACATTCTGATGCATCGATATCCTGAAAAATATTAAAAATATAAACATTACTCTTATAATAAAAGGAAATTTTGTCAAAACCCAACCCTCTTAAAATTCAAATTTCAGCGGTAAACGAGCATCAGTATATCCTTCGAATTTTTTCCCAGGTATTGACAGAAACGGGAAATAAAACTACAAAAAGGATGTACTTTGTTACCGTTTGATCGAAATTTCCATTTTCACTTGGTGTCGGTGAACGTTGCACCGTTACCAGTGACATTATCGAATTAAATCTGAAATAATTATAGCAGTAACAATACTTACCAACTCTGAACAAATACGTGTATTATAGTTTAAGAAAATAGGCAGTAGGTGAACGCATACAAACGCATTTAACCTTAACCTATATTTATTATAGCATCATGTCAGCTGAAGATAAGATCCAAACACAAATTATAAATGATTGATACATAATATCAAGTAGCATACCTTTACACTTAATTTACTATTTGTTACTTATTTTTTTAAAAGAAGAATGAAGTTTTGACTGATATCTGTCTAATCGTTTTGACGTGGAAAACTAAGTGAAAAGACCCACTGGAAGATGTAACAATTCACATTAACAATTTGAAATGTCATAAACTAATTAGCTATAAGAAACTAATAAATGTTTGTACACGATAAACAATGAAGGAAAAGTAAAATTAATCAGGAAGTAGAAGTACCAAGAAATCCCGTCGAATCACGAGAGAATTATAACAGGATCAAACCAAAAATTTCATTCTAAAACTTGTTATGCCCAAATTACATAAGTAGTAATGCATAACATTTTTACATGCAGCACACATTACTAGGTCAATAGTTAAGTGCTATACAAGTTAATGAACGCATAATACATGCTGACAAACATGTGCCAAGTGCATCGCAACGTAACTGTACAAGGGATATACCACACGCTGAAACGTTCGGAATCATTCATAATATAAATGCATTATATACTGGGCTTATTATAATTACATGTAGATACTGATTTTTTTATTCCGATGTACCCACAATGTGCTGCTTTATATCATAGACTAATGGAATTTAGCAGAATCAAAAAAGATGTTTGAAACGGTTAAACATCAAAATCTACCACCGATACTTTCTCATATAAAGCAACCATCCTACAATGCTAATCTCGCATAAAAGCCAAGCTAGAAATAAGAAACGGGGAAAAAGCAACGTAGTAATCTCGTAACACACGTATCAAACAAATACGTAAATTTAAGAACAGGGGAGTATTGGACAACCGCGAAATAACGATGGCTTGACACCATTGCATTTAACAAATTTACGAACTTTGAGAGGTTGTAAAGAGGACGATGCAGGTATTTAGCGGTAGACCATTGCATCAGTGAAAATTGATGAGTTGGGAGTTGTGGTGTACTCATATGCAAGTATTGTTTAACCTCTATTTTAGTAAGATGCATACGAATATCAAAAGCCATGAGATTTAATTTTTCGAAAATACCAAATACTTTACATCTTTCTGTTTAGTTAATTGTTTCATATGTCTCGCAATTTTTCACTTAACCTTACTGGTACTTCATCAATCTTGTTACCATTTCCTCAGGCTATTGTTTTATGAGGTTTTTTTTTCTTTTCTGTTTCTTACTTTATAAACACGTTGCTAACCTTTACAAAGGTATTGCTACTCCTGCTTAAATGCGACTGTATTGCTTTGAGAGGAAAGATTAAGCATATCATTCTGGCAGAGGTATGACTTCAAATGAAATATTGTATTGGGGCAAATTTCCGAAAAGCTAGATCATTCTAATAAGAGATAAGAATCGTAACCGGATTATCTATCTTAATCAATTCCGATGCTTTAAAATTTAGTCATACAAACTAACAGAATTTACAAAAACTATTTCTTAACATATTACTCTCATCTCTGTTCATTTCTATGAATCACATTGTTAATCTTCGGCGTAACATGCTCCTTGGTAACACAAAGTGTTGATCTGCATAGTAAAATTCCCCCGTGTTTCCTATATGCATCTAAAGGAAACAATATTACCTAGATACCTTCTAATTTGTCTTCCATCCTATTATACAATATTTCAAGGAGTAATAATATCTCAGGATGAGGCTCACAGTGTTAACCACCAAACTTCAGAACTGTTGATCATAACTTAATATTCCTTAAATATGGCTCATAACATCGTCAAATTATTTTACATCTCGCTCAATCACCAATAATTTCAACACTTTAACATTATTTTGTTAAGATCAAGCAAACAGTGTCTTTTTAATTTGAAGTCTCTGATGTGTTGTCAGTTTACCAAACCGCTAACTGAGCACACCGAAGATCGAGTTTTTGTGCAGGATATTTAAATTATCACTAAGCGATTACATCACCATGCGGATAAAATTCATTGTACGAACATATTTAAGCAATTTTAAGGGAAAAGATTTTTCTCCATGAGAAAAATAGGAAAAATCACAAATTTCTGAAGATATCGCACATTGTACAAAGCCACGGTATATATGATAGCTATGAACCAAAAATCACAGTACTTTCTTTTTCTTCCACAAGAAGCACGTGGTTAAAATAAAATTACATTTAATCATTTTGCCATATACAAATAAGAGCTTACCTGAATAAGTGTTAAGGAAAATCACTGACCTATTTTAAGTTATACCCATGCCCATAAATTAACTAGAAACTTAACAAATTTTTAACTTCCGAAACTTTATAACTTTTTACCATTCTCATTTTACGGCTTCTTGTCATTCCCTTAAATTTTACCTTTGAAAATGACCAAAAGAGAAAAAGAGAAGATGAAGCTTTCGGATTCGTTTATTTCACAATCGTATGTACAAAAACTACGGTAGCTCAGTCTAGAATATTGTAATCAACGAAAACTTAAATTGCCGAATTTTTTACTCCTAACAGTATTCATCTTCCTCACTCAAACTTTCTATACAGCCTGCTCTAAGATGACACTGGCAAATTTTACTAGAAAAGGAACCGCTAAATTCCAGAGAACATTCTTTACACGTTTTTTTTTTTCTTTCAAGTTATGAACTAAATTTACAATAACAATAAATACCAAGAATTTATTATGCGAAAAAAAGTTTCGTTTTTTTCGCTTCGAACTAAATCGTAATGACTATTTTTTTTTCTGGGTAAAGAACTAAATGGATGAATTAGCAAGCTGTCCAACTCCTTCTTTGATGTCTGTATTCACAGCATCCCTTGCTTCATAAAATAGGATGTATGCAGATTCACTGTTTTTTTGTACACCACATTCCGAAAGACCAAAAAAATCCTCAATCGCCATAGGATCAATTTTCTGGAAATCAACCATTTTTTGCAGCAGATACAAAAAAAGCATCAATTCTCTTTATTTCCCCCTCATTATTGAAAAATTTGAAAAATAACCCCAGCTAATTTTTCTCAGGAAACTCTCATTACTTGATAAAGCCCTGACCCTAAAAATGTAAAATCACTTACGTCAACGATGTCGTCATCGAATAGAAGCCAGAAATTATGCGACTTTACAAGCGTAATATAATGGCCACGATTTGGCGTAGAACCACAATGTACCACAACTGCACATAAATCATACAGACGATCCCTGTTCACTGCATCATCACTCTAAACAAACATTAAATTAATAAAATTAAAGCAAGGACATAATACTTTCAAGAAACAGTGTGGAAATGAATCCTGAGAGATACCGACACTGATATTATACATGACTATTAATTATTTCATATTTTGGATAAATTTAACATCATGCAAGACATGAAATACATTTATTTTCACATCCTACAGAGGTTTCACGATATAATTTCTTAAATATAATCTTTCATTGCAAGTTATGATTTTCTTAAAGCATTACTTTCATGCGAATCATTCGATCCTGCCAGGATTTTTTTTTTATTTTTATGATAGGACTTAGATTCTTTATTACAAACATCCAATAAACTTTTCTTACGACCACTGATATTAACACAAAATAAAATTAAAAACACAGAATGAGGAGAATGATTAAGGTTAAGAAATTCAAAGAAATATATCGACTCCTCTCAGTACGTCACTGTTTTCTTCAATTTCATTTTTCAACAGTGAATGAAATAGACATCCGGTGAATGGAGATGAACTCAAATATAATTACCACATTGAAAAGACGTAATTCAAGTGGGAACAACACTCGATATGACAATTTTGTATGGCGATTCATTTGTTCCACATATTTAAATCGTTTTAAATGCAGTGCTAACATCTGCGGCAATTTTTTAATACGCATACGTTTTTGAGCCTGCAAATTTTTGAAATTTCTGTCATAGGTTACAGATATTGTCACAAACACAGAAAGAGAAGCAAACAATGAAACTCTTACTTCCTTTAAACATGAAAGGAAAATGCTTAAAAGAGCAAGTAACACCTCATGTTTTGAACAGCAATTTTCGCAGTAATATTTTTGTTCCCCTTGCAATGTTTCCATGTCAGAAAAGACGCGTAAACAATGGGTAATTGATGCATTCTGTTCAACGTCAACGCTTAAATCCAAAAAATCTTCATCCTTGCTTGATACCTAAACATTGAAAAAAGTGGGATGCAATTGTCTCATCTAATTAAAGGTAAATTCTTATGTCAATTTTTACTACATGTTTCAGATGTTATAGACATCCGGTGCCACCCGCCCATTAGAAAATTTCGATAGCAGTCTCTGTAATTCATTTTTATAGCTTAACAAACTAGCTTTTTTACTGCACTTCCGACCAGTTATAGACACTTAAAATCAAATCAACAGTTCTTTCTTCTTTCGGGAACGACATTACACATATGAGAGATTTTGAAGACATAAAATTTCGGATGGATTTTGGAAAGGAAAAATTATGCAGCAAATTATATTTTAAATTAAAAAAACCGGGAGAACTGCACAAAGAGTTTAAACTAATTAAGCCTTCACAGAATATCAAATGTAGAATTTGTGTATTGTAATGAAAAATTTATTAAACCAGATAATGGATTTTGCCACAGCCACAGTTATAAGCATTCTTAATATTTGGTACATTTTCCAAGCTCTTCAATTCCCCATATTGCAAAATCTCTGCCCTATTTTCCAGATACAGTTCCCGAAATTTGACGTTTCCCTTCGAGAAATTCAAAAAGCAGCAAGAAATAATAGTAGAATAAGTTGATGTAAAAGAATACAAACGCACCGTTTCACAATTAAGGCAACGTGTTTCATTAGTTAAGGTTCCTTGGAAAATTTCTTGAATCCATGTAGCGTCACTTTTTGAACTACTCAAATTGAGGCAGATTAGATCAACTTGAAGAAAGAATACTAGTTCATTCTCTAATTTAACAATGTAAAAATGTACTGGCAAAAACGACAAGAGCTAAGCAGTAGCTATACTAGTTAATTCCTACTGCTAAATATGCAGAACAAAATTTTTTTTTACATTTGTTTATTACTACGTTGATTATGAAATTTTTAACTGGTTTTTAAAATTAAAAAAGCTTGAAAGTGAAAAGTTAAACAGCCATTTCACCTTGGTTGACAGAATGCCAGTGATTCACACGGTGGTAGGATAACACTGGCGCCTTTTCTCGTCATTCCATTTGTACGGAGAATTTTTTCCATCTTTTCTATCTTTTTCTCCTCAGCAAGCGTTTCTGATATTGTATTTAGCAAGTAATTTAGGAATTCGTGAGCATCTTGCTGCGAAAAATTATCAAATATACCTGAAATAACGCATAAATTACAGTAAAAAGCAATGAAAAAAAAGTTAAGAGTGAAAGTTCCCAAACTATTGCAAGGCTACAAGAATCTTTTGTTTTTTTCGTGAAACCTCAATAATCAAGACATTTTTAAGAGTATTTTTAATGCTTTAATATTTTTAACACTTTAAGCTACTAATAAAATTCGGAAATTCGCTGCTTTCTAAAAACACAAGTTCGACCCCTTCCATTCTGAATTAGTTAGCATTAACCAGTAACTTCATATCAAAGCAAAAGTAACTTGATTTTTTTATAAATTTTTAGTATTACAAGACGCAGAAGACTATAATTTTCTTATAAAATAAAATTTAGAAAAAGGCAACAAACGGATGATTCTTTCCCTCAACTGCGGTATTTCACCAGTAACTAGGAATGATTTATTTCCTTGCTGAATAAAAAGTGGATGTAAACATATCATGTACTTGCCATTTTCCTTTTTCAATTTGGTGATAAATCTTTTCGGAGCAATCGTACCTACTCGTTTCTTCTGCGTCGCAATGTTATGAAAAAGGTCAGCAAGACAAGTCAATAAATTTTCTTTTTCTCTTCCTGAAATCAGTAAATTCGAAGAAATAAAAAAGAGAAATTTATAAATGAAATGTGAATAGAAAGACACGTAATGGATTGGGAGGATACTAAACTGTCGAGAAATATTGCTTTAATCATCTTAAATAAGATGCCGATCATATCATACAACCTGATTCTTTATCATATGATTTCTTCAACTGTTGCTTATATTGCAAAATTTTTTCACGGAATGGGCGGCAAAAATAAAGCGCCTGAATAACCGAATTGCAGTAACAGGTATTACCGAACTGAAATGAACAAGCAAATAAGACAGTAAGTATGCAAATAACTAAGAAATTTATAAAGAAAGTAAATCCTAGGTTAAATACGGGGAGATCTGCCCATAAACTACCCGACTTAAAATAATTCCCTTTTTATTTCATCAACTGAATTCAATCAAAATCTTTAACTGCTAGCATCTTTTTAGTTTTTTGCAGAAATAATTTTAATACAAACATTAACTAGTCCATAAAAATGTTCATTGCTCAGTAAGTGATCGGAACCGATTTCTTTTTCCAACTGAGATGAAGCGTTAGCACCCTAAAATAAATCAGTAAACTTTCTGAAAAGCATGACTTAACTTCTCAATGCACTTTTGTTCATACCTACATCAAGTATAGTGTTACGTGAATGTAACAATGAAAAAAGGTAAACGAACGAAGGAATGGGAAATCTCGTGTTACATGAGTATGTGTAAGTGCAACATTCCCATTCACTATATATCAATGATAACGTAGAAATTTTAAAGCAATAAGAATTCCTTAATTTCTTTCCTCGGTGCATTAATGTTCGATGAATAGCTTTCCGATTAAATGTCCATGCGACGTCATTTCGTGTACAGTTTTCAACAGCTTATTTTGAACTGAACTTGCATGACATCCACCAAAAAAAGAAGAAAAATACTATAGAGGAGAAAAAGGAAGAGAGAAAGATAAAAAAGATGAACCATAATTAGGAAGAATAAATAAACGATACGATCAACACAGTAGTTTATTTTCGCTGTTTGCAATTATCTTTAGCTCTTCACTTTTGACCCTTCCACTTCGACCTCACCTTTCAAATAACTTCATCTCCAACAATCACCATTCTGAAAATTCAACAGTCCGGTGTTATGCATTTTACAAATTATCTTTCGCCGTAACATCATGTGATAATTCTCGACCCGCTATTGGTCGATTCTAATGTCGGACCCTTCGCGTAATTTCAATCCACGCATCAAATTACATGAAATGACGCTGTGCGTCCTGAATCCTGGTCTCCATTCCTGAAGAAGTATCCGGCATACCGTCACACTATTGCATATATGAAGGAGCTTATCCATAGCAAAATTTGGTGTGTACGGATGTATTATTTCTCCACAGTTTCCATACCAGTAATCCTGTATATATATATATATATATATATATATATATATATATATATATATATATATATATATATATATATATATATATATATATATATATATATATAT
>NW_018108357.1:43152-71994 GCF_000183805.2 Loa loa | reverse complement strand
TACTATATATATATATATATATATATATATATATATATATATATATATATATATAATATCTCGTGTGTTGATCCCTACCTACGACCATGAATAAAATGGCGAACAGATGCATAAGTAGAATAAATAAAAAATACGATATAACTCGGCTACGGTAGCAAGCATCACTGCCCAATAATTGTAACCATGCACTGGAAACAAAATCCCAATCATACCCTATTTTTTCAAAATATTAGCTTACGACAAACGGCAAAGACACCCACCGTAAAATACCATCCGAACAAAATTGTTATAAGCTCAACACGGAACCAATGAGGATGTGTGTGCACTCGTCGAAGTGAGATGACTGGGATATGTTTGGATTTGTGTTGAGGGATCTCGTGTTAATGAACTGAAGGCTCTATATCGATAGACCTAAAGTCATTTGTTGACGAGACAGACTTCCACTGAAGCTTTATTACTCGGGATAAGAACGACCCATGACTTGCCTATGGCTAACATGAAATAACACGAAAGCCTACAGTCTGTTCTTTCCCCATCTTCCTCTCTCTGTTCATCCACCGAAGATATGCAGAGTGAACCATATTTTACACTATTTATTGACAGAATCCTTTATGTAGAAAATTTATAACCCATACATACTTGCTTAAAAAATAGAGAAGAGCTGAATATTCATGGAGTATTACAAATCCAGACTTCTTTTCATCCAGTCATCTCTTTTTTTCGAACATAAAAAGCAAAAGGAAAAGCACAAGTATGACATGTAAAGAAATCGAGATGAAAGACAGATTTCCCTGACAGTTTATTTTTCAGCTATTTCGTTGCGGGTACTAGCAGTGGGCCAATTCAAAGTCTGGATGTGTAAAAGTTTGAAAAACAACATAATCCAAGGGGAAGCAACAAAACAATAATCACAGACAGAAATTTGATGTTAACATTATGCATGTCTCTTAAAATCGACCGCTGTAATAACTGGATGGAAATTCGACTCGGTGTTGTCCTTCACCTTGTGCCATTGCCAGATAACCTGCATTCGGTACCACATTCCATCTCAGTACAAGTGTCACATTTTTGTGATTCAGCAGATTAGTACCGTCATCCATAAAGTAGTATTTTGGTGTAATGCTCTCCTCATGTATCGTGGACCAGTCGCCACGTCTCACGACTTTATCCCAAAGTACAATCTGTAGTTATCACAGCAGAATCTTAATTATAGGGTATTTATCGAACTGTACAGAAGAAAAGATTCATTGTAATATGGCTATTCTGAAAAATGCATGAGTGGATTATATACGTTGTTTAAAATTATACTTCATTTTTTCCTCAGTTTGCAGCCAATACTTGGTATTCATTAATTTTACAAGTGTATATATGTCTTCAAATTCACGCATTCTTTTTCTGTCCTCTCTGGCAACGGTAACGTAGTTCTTCTGAACTGATATTACAAGATCTAGTTTACATAAAAGTTAATAACTTCTTCCCACTTGTATGTTTGTCCCTGACATGACTCTTACTGAATGGGAATATGAATATACAGTATATGGAACTGCAAAATCTGTAACATGGTCAAACACAGAAATGTTCAAGTAAAATAATCCACTGAGAAATTACCACCTCCTCATTTCTCTCCTTATTACCATTTCTAATTCATGAAGTAAACTTTCTTCAACTTCAAAATATGGATCGACTAGTACTTATCAATCCTATCTTATTCGAACCTCATATCGTACCCTCGTTACATTTTCATGTATCTTTCCTTATGATTAAATGGTTATGGATTCGGCTGATGAAACAAAATTACAATTGTAATAGATGAGCTAGCCGTACTGCAGAATACTTCTTTTTTTTCAAATCCAAAATGCTACTTGAGACCTGAAGTCTAAACTTTATGAGAAAGTTACCTGATTAAGAGGTGTTTTTGGTGTGCTGTACTCTGCTACTAGGAACAAAAAAATCTCTTTAACATTCCAATTAAATACCGGAGCAATGTCAACTTTTATATTCAACTCTGCCATTACTACGTCACTTCGTGAACCTTCCGATGCATAGTCTACGAAATTCTTCCTGCAATTCATTCCAATATTTTTCAAAATTTGCAACTTCTCTTTACCAAAACTAAAGTAAGTAATTTGTAATTTCTCAAATTAATAAGGCGTTCTGCAAGTTTCGATTTATAAGTCCAAGTCAAAATCAAGAGATGGCATGTACTAACAGTAGGAGTTGTTAGAGAGAGTGACTGAGGGCGTAATATTTTTGACAAAATAAACCTCTGCTTAATAATAACCCTAATTACTCCAAGTATACCCTAACCATTTAATCAGCTCTAGCTTTAAACTGAAGTATCAAGATGGACAAGAAAAAAATACCAGCAAGGAACTTACACGCGGACATTACTTGCGGATAAAGTAACCGGTGCCGAATTCGGTAACCAAACGGTGGATACGAAAACGCAAAACGTTAACGCTGATAAGACGGAAAGCACGAACGCAAATATCGCATTGGCACGTGCCCAAACCGTATGCATCACACTTAAGAATACGAAATCCAAATGATTAAAATGCGAATTTCACACAAATAAAAACAGTTAAAACACGCATAGATCAAGTCGTAATTAACCACACATTAAAACATTTGTCTGCCTTCCTTACTTCAAATTATTGTTAATTTCATATTGCGTTGAAATTACAAAATTATATGAGTATGAAATTTAATACATTGTTCACCCGCTCTACTTTTAATATTAAATAGAATCCAGGAATGTCTTTTCAAGAAAATTGATCGGTTGTACAAAAAAGAAGGAGGAAATCATAAGAAATTAAATAAATAAATGTATGCAAGCAAATAAATCAGCAAATAGATCAACAGTAACTGTTGATATAAATAGAAGTTGCAGAAATTTTCCAAGAAACCGTGCTTTTGAACGATGGTGATAACAAAGTATCAATTTTTGAACTTTTTATTTATTTTTTATGTGCACAAAAGCAATAGCACCAATATGTATTAGTGTCTCAATAAAATCAAGACATGTACATTTTTTGTGCAAATGTCATCAGGATTGCCTTATAAAGTGAAATGTTATCATAATTTTCTTATCTAGTGAAGATCCTGTACATAAATTACGATGATGTAGAATTAATGGAAAGTCAGTTTAGCCGATATATCGTTCTAGAATTTCTCAACTCATCCAAACGATCCAAGTCATGCCACCAGTTTTGCAAAAAATTCCTTCGAACGAACAAATTAAACCATGGAGAAAATGAGACTTCACAATCTGGAATAAAACGCAATGAGCAAAATTAGAAAAAACCTTGGGAAAGTTCTCAACTGAAAACCAGAGAAATAATAAAATCGTTTGTATCGATGCTTATACCTGCACCGAATGTATTCTCTTGGATAACGATGGAATGTAACATAAGCAAAAAAAGCATGGCTCCTAAATATTATTGTGCAGGTTTAAGAAAATGTAAAAAAAAAAATGCACTTTTCAAGATTTCAGTCAACTCGCCCATTGATGAAACAACAGCTACTGCTTCAACTTCTTCCGGATTTGGCCTAATCTGTCTTACATCACAATCGCGCAAAATAATAACATAGTCAAGCTCATGTTCGCCCCAATTGTCGTCATGCATTGCTTTATACAAAAAGCGGCCCATGATCTGAAGTAAGAGACATACCATAGCTAACTTATATAAAATATCAAATAATCCTCCTTGGGAAATTCAAAGTTTAATCAGGTGTGCATGATGCTTCTTTAGTTTTAGCATAAATGAGATTCCAGTTATAGCAAACATTCCTTAATCACCAACGTAAACTAACAAAGCCTGAAAATCTGTTAAAATTCATTGAAAAAACTAATTTTCAAACTTCTTCACCTTCATTTGATCAATATCAACAGATTGAATGCCTAACTCATGATATAATTTTCTTCTGGCAGCTCGTCGGATTCCAACATTATTTTTAGTGCACATTTCATCTTCGTTCCATATCGGATGACTGCAACATGCATTTGTCCATACGGATGGAAATGTCAGTTTCTGAGCAGCTCGTTTCTGCAGGATCATTTCATGGTTTGTTGTAAACAGAAAAACGCTAAACGCACGATGCAGAGTTACTGAAAACAGAAAAATAAAACTCAGAAAAAAATTTGTAAACAATACCAACGGTTATTTGTTGTATTCACAAATTTTTTAATCCAGTGAATCTTAATTTCTAATTTCTCTTCTGAAACCCACCTTCAACAACGATCTATTAGTATTACAATACACTAAGACATATCTTCTGAATTTTAAGAAAGCCAAAAAGTTATCGGCTCGTATTGATTAGTAGAGACCAAAAGTCGGAATTAATCATAGACAATCAGCAATTGGATCAAAAGAAATAGGGTGGCCAGTTGCCACACAAAGGCAGATTCGCATCCAGTAATACCAAAAATAATTTCGAAAATATCAGTGTTTAACAAACAAAAATAAACAGATTCACAAGTAATTTAGCTGGAAAATGAACTTCCATTAAGGTGGAATTTCTACTTAACCATAAAAAAATATAATTTAATTAGTTGCAAAAATAACTTACATGTTTTGGCTGAGTGGCAGAACCGCTTGGATTCAGAACGCAAAGGTTTATCATTCTCATCAACAATGATACACTGTTCATTCAAATAATTATTCTGCACATTTAACACTGCCGATTTGAAAAGGTTATTGTTCTGTCTGCATAAACATAATGCCACTAATGGTAATTAGAAAAACAGAAAAAGGAAAAAATATTTGCGAAATTCTGCAAAGTGTTTTTTGAAATTCAATTTGGTTAAGGTTCGCACTTCTAACTATGTTCAAAAGTAATGGAGATGAACACTTATCCACTCAGAAACCATGAATAACTTGAAGGATTACGGCTTCTAAAAACAAGGATTGTTATCCCTTTCAAGACCGACAATTGGTAGGAAATTTGATATTTTGAGTGTTAGCTTCCCGATAAAATTATTTAGCGTGCTACCAGAAACAAACTTATCACTGCTAAAGGGAGTTACAATTCCCTTTAACTGTTTTATAGAACAGGATAAGAGCACAAACTTAGGTAATGAAAACCATACCATGTATTGAAATCTTAAAACAACGGCAAGATTGCCCAACTAATTCAATTCCAGCAGATAAAAATTATCCGGATACTTGTAATGGAAATTCATTCATTTTTTGTATATTATATTGCATGATATAGAAAGTTATCAGTTTAAGGTTTAAGAAAAAAGGAACACTTACACCAAAAGTTTAGTCAATGATGACATCCTAAACTCTGACGAAACCCTCCAAGAAGGGTAGAATCCTGGAATGAAGGAGAGAAAATATAACCGATTATTCTCAAACTTTCAAACGAGAGTAATACTGGATAAATAAAGACCAAGAGAATATAAATGCCGAATTTATCAAGAAGTGTTGTCTTCCGAAAATTATAACACGTCCAGTAGGTTTTTTTCCACAGCCCGTACATTAATGTAATACTAACATTCATACCTAAGGCAAATAGTAGCTATAAAACACAGAAGCGATTCACAGATCCAAAAATTATGCGAAAGCTATACCAGTAAGTGGTTTTCAAAAATTATTGACAAATTAAAAGCTCAAGTGTAAAAAAAAAAGATACTTCATGAAACTGCAAACATCAACTATCACCGACTATGACCTGAAACTTTAACTCTAATGAATTTTTAACCTTTCAAGTAGATATCATTAAAGTATAAATCATCCAATACTGAAAGGAAGCCGGAATATTTCAACCGACCAACATATAAGGATACAATTAATGCTACAAACATCGACAAAACAGAATTTCTTGAAACTTTCAGGAAGAATTTATTGAAATAACTTGGAATAAATAATCAATAAATGGCAGTAAAATAAGCTACTGTACTAAAATTATTAGGATATAAGTTGAGGCGGATGTTCCTGTCGATGTTGTTGCAAGCACATGAGTGAACAAAAACGATTATCACAATATTCAAAGTGTTTGGGAACCAGAACTGCACCACACTGAAATACAACAATAACTATAAAAAGGAGAAATAAATTGATACATTACTATAAATGGCATTAGTCACGAAATGCTAACAGTAACAATAATGATTCAAGTATCCCAATTTTAAATATCTCAAATTTGAATATTGTTAAGTGCCCTAAATTTAAACAAGAAAAACTCGAAAAAAAGAAAAAAAACCTAACCAATAATTTAATGCCTCAAGTTATAGCTGATGCTGACCAATTTCAGCACCAAACAACAACTGACCTTGAAACAACGATTGCCATCATTTTCAACAATTTGGCAACCTCTTTGTAAAGATGCAGCAAGCCGGCGTTCTGCAGCAAGGGCTCTTTTTTCTCGATCGGAAAGCGCTAAATATTTCTGACGTTGCGCCTGAAACAAAGATGATCAGTTCCTCTGGGATTCCTGGTATATGAATATTTCGCTAGTTACGAAAACAAAAAAACTATCATCGGAAAAAGAAAAGCAAAACCACTACCTGTTCTATTCTTTCGTGATGCTGAGCAATTTTTTTAGCTTTATCCCGCTGCTTCTTTTTCTCTCGTTGGATTCGCTTTTTTTCTGCCTCCTTCGCTAACTGTTCTTCATTCACTACCACCAGTTCTGGTATTTGGCTAATATTCCAGTTGAATGCATTGGGATATTCGGATCGGAATTTGCTAAACGCCTGACGAACTGTTCGATTTTGTGCAACCTAACATGATATAATTTGAAATCAAGGATAAATCTAGTTTCCTAGGATATATTGATAAATATGTTAATAAAATGCTTTGGAAAAAAAAAAATCAGTGGAAAATACCTGATAAGGAACCTTTCCCTCATTATCTTTCATCGCTGGATCACATCCTAACAATAACAGCTCCTGAAAATTATACTGATCATAAAATCAGATGAAAATGTGAGAGGCTTCTCAGTTAAACCAATTACTAATTTTTTATTCGTAAAAATTTTTGTCAAGAAGTCGAAAAATCAATATAATATCTGAATATGTACTTCCAGGATTTCCACTGCACCTCTTCTCGCCGCAACATGCAAAAAAGTTGAAGAAGCTGGTGGAAACCTCATTTCTCGGATGTATTTCAGAAAATCTTCCTTCCTTTCTTCACAGCTTTCCAGCAGTTGATGTAACTTTGAAATAGAATTCAAACGAATAGAGGCATACAAAGCTTGGGCATTTGCCTTACTCAAAAGGTTCACCACTGCTTCTTCTTGTTTCGAATTTTCGTTTTCTTTCTGAAACACAGATGAAAAGAAAACTCTGACCTTAATCTCAGCATTTGACCGGGAAAATTAAAAAGGGAACCCATACGATGGGAAATAAAGTTTGTAAAAACCAGTAGCGGCACTTCTCCAACACATGTTGACCAAAAAATCCACCACCTTTTAAGAATGACGATCAACCTTTGAAAAGTCAGAATACATTAATCTCCCTTTTTTTGGAGAATTAATTTTTAACTGCCAAAAATATGAAGTAGAATGAAAGTAAAAGTTTACATTTGGTATATTCATCACTACTTCAGGTGGCCATCGTTTCGTTCCACCAGTGATGTTGTCATTATTATCTGATTCCAGAGAAGATTCACTGGACGGATATTTTACTCCTGATATCTTACGCCGAAACAATCGCTTCTGTTTCTTATATAACTTTTTAAGCCTTTCTTGCTCCCCATTGAAATCTACCACTGACCCGTGGAAACGAACGATTTCTATAAATATAATTTTCAAAGACTTCAACCAATCCTCACTGACAGTACCAACAGAAATTTTTATTGATATGTGACTTGATGTCAAATGGTTATCATCCAATTCTGATCCACCTTGAATAAACAAGTATTACAAACAATATCAAAACAAGAAATTTACAGATCAGAAACCTTCGAACGTAGTCAAATACGATCACTCTCACAAATTTGCGCTGTGAAATCTGGTAAACTAGAAAAAAAAGGAAGAAAAAGAGATCGGCTGAAAAATAAACATACTCAGTCTTGACCATGTTCGCTGTAATTCGTCCACCGTTGGTCGGCGTGTTTCGAATGGTAGTGTCCTCAAACGTTCATCATCTCTTTGTAATTTGAAATTTTTCGTCCCTTCGAAAAAGACACGCCTGCAATATTAAAAAAAAGAAATTGCATTGTGTAAACTTTCTTTTGCGTAAAACTGCGTTAAAAAAAATTCAATTAAACTTCCTCAAGTAAAATCAAATTTTATAGGACAGTCTACGTAAAGACGAAAATTTTCAAACAATTAATGAAAGCTAAAAAATGTATTTGGGAGGGAG
This sequence comes from Loa loa, assembly GCF_000183805.2. Lineage (NCBI taxonomy): Eukaryota > Metazoa > Nematoda > Chromadorea > Rhabditida > Onchocercidae > Loa > Loa loa. The sequence goes on along the minus strand of NW_018108357.1, from coordinate 63,683 downwards.
TGGAAACAATTAAATGCTATTTGATTATCAATAAGAAAATGATGGTACACCTTAATGTTGCTGCGTCTATCGATCACATTTTAGGTTTCGTTACGGCTTTAAAAAAAAAAAAAAATGCCTAATTCAAGCCATTTTTTCTAATGGGCTACTAATTGGCGGTTCGGCCGCCTAGCAATGAATCGCCATGGGTGACATTACTAGGAAGATTACTAGGAAGGTAAGCACGTATCGCGATTTGATATTAGAACTGGGTATATAGTACAGGACTCTAAATATTTAATTGTTACTTCAAGATCAAATTAAATGCTACAGGAGTACGAGTAATAAGGGAACGGTAGCATCATTGATTTGCTGTATGCATATATGTATGTATCGAACATATTCATTTATTCAATAATTATTGTCATTCCTGTGATTGACCAGATTAGTTAGAAGTAAAAAGCAAAAACCAGTAAAAAGACATTACATATCATACTTGAGCCTAATCATGTTTTTCTTTTTTAAATCAATCATTTTGAAGGAGAAAAGAGATATATTGCCTTAGCGACGTTGGACAACGCACAAATATTAATGGACTTTGCTCCATTAACTTCGACCAACTCATTAACAAACGTTGGATCTCGTCTTTTAAAGCTTTTTCGTTATACCTAAAAAAAGATGGCACTGTTGCGAAATTTTAAAGTTTGGAAAAAGAAACATAAAACTTTCAAGGCTTATACAACTTCATATTTAACACTTCAAATGGAAGACTGGCATTATATTATACTTTCTGTAATGGACTAATATGTCATTTCCATAAAATTGTTCTTGTGCATAAAGCATGTAGAACATATGGTTTTGTAATTGATGTGGTTTAATTTAAAATACCATATTATAAGTAAAAAACATTTATCAACCAAACCAAAATGGATGAAAAATTATTGGGGCCTAGTTTACGCAGCTCCAAGGTACTCTCTTCCTGAAGTAAATTCTGATGATACTTCTAAGTTATGGAATATTTAACTATTACATCAGGCTACATAGTAATCAATTATGATCAATTAATACATGGCTCAACTGTAGAAATTGTGTTCTGATGAACAGGAAATATTTTCATTCGGATGTTAGATTTACCCCATACTGATTCTCGTTGGTCATTAACTAGCTACGATATGCTGACCGGTTTTTCAAAACCTTTTGGAAATATTTCAACCTTCTCACACAGGCACCAGCACTTTTCGCCACAGACCCACGTGCATCGGACGCTGACTGTGCTGTCCCCTGTTTTGCTCGAATAATATAGCGATGGAAACTCTTGTGTACAACCAGTTTGTGACTAAAATAAAACAGCTCATGAATTCAAACAAAAATTCTCGTAAATCTCATAACCCTGACAATTACGATTCGAATGAATTGCAATTCATTCAAATCGGACGGTTCTGTATCAGCAACTAGTTTCACTGTATTTGATATTTCATGTATAACATGGTGATAAACTAAAATGGAATCCCTGGAAATGGAATCCCTTATGGCTTATAATTTATGATCTAAAAAGTTCGAGTCAATGTTTAATTCTTCTTTCTTTATAGGTTCATAGTTTCCCTAGTTAATTGTGCATACTGTTCAGTTCGTTCAACTAAAGGTCCTTTCATTCTGGAAGTGCTAACAGACAAGAATCAAATCTTACCCTAAACAAGGCAAGAAACTTGGACAGATCAAATGTGAATCTCATCAGAGTTGCACAATTATGCATTTCTGATCCGCACAACTAGGATGTTTCAAGACCTTAGGTATCTTAGGTTTTTAACCCTAGTTGACTAAAAATTCAAGCTTGAATCCAAGTTTAAGTCATTTGATGCATAACGCCCCCAACTTGGAAGTGCACAAATCTAATATTTGTTATGAGTTATTTTCATTGTCCAAGCCAACACTTACTTCTTGAAAATTCCACCACAGAAATGACCACCAGAAAGCAACAAAATTGCACAATCTAATGGACGCTGGAACAAATTTCGAGATATAACCTCGTTTTTCAGTAAAATACATCGATATATGGAAAACACCGTTCCGTCGCTTATGAAATAAGCATGAGCTCCGCCGGTAAATGGCATTATCTCATCATCACTTTCTGTATCCAATGAGCTGAGATGATCTGCAATGACAGCCTCGTTTATCCTTTTTTTTCCTGTCGAATTGATGAGAAAAAAGCATTATTATCGAACTGATGAAAAAAAATCTGAAAAATATTTAATACGAAATACCACAAACTATTTAATACGAAAATAAATTTCACTCAATATGAAATTGCACAATAAAGTCTCCTGAAATATCTTCTTCACAACACACAAAACATTTGAATCAGAATTATTTAAATTTTTCTAAATTAAAATAATAAATACTATTCAGTCGCATTTGTTCTAAATTCAGTTGTTTTTGTTTCCTAAACTAAATTTTTGATAACCAACTGTTGTCGGATATCGCTTGTTCAAATTCATCCTCTGTTAGTAATGGTCGACCTTGCAAAACCCGATGAAGGTTATGCCTGTGCCAGTCGGATTTATAATGTGATATTAGGTCATTTCGATCTTCTTCAATAGGTGCTTTACAAACTGTACATGAAAGGCCTGTAACACTGTCATATACTTCAAGAAAGAAAAAAAGGAAAAAGGATGAAATGCAACTTGATAAAGCGAAAAACATAGCATAAAGCTAACGTGAACACTGTGTAACTCGACAACAATAAATATTTGAAATGATCTACCAGATTCCTGCCTCTCGAAGTAAGATTCAGTTGGTTGGACTGTTTCCGTAATATTGACAAAATATGGTTCCACCATAGCGTCAAACCAGCGTGAATCGCTGATCGAATACGAAATCTTGGATGTTGTGGACTTCATTGTTACATAATATTCAAAATATCAATCTAGGTCTAAAGAGGAGAAATCATATTTGTTACGGGTAGATAAAAAAAAACAGTTTTGTCAATATATACGACTGCCGAATGCTAAAATATATATAAGGTAATTAATGATAATTAGCAAATCCTCCATCTCCATAATTTTGAATGCCAGACGTCATAGTATATTTATTATCATGAGTTTGATTTTGTTCTGTCCCAAATTTTTAATGGATTCACAAATTTCGATAGCCGAGAACAAGACGAGAAACAAAACTATTTTAGAGACAGAGAGAAATTATATAAAAGGCAAGAATATGGAAATCACACGAACGTACAAATTCTTGTTTTCAGCTTAGGCAAGTACCACAAACAGCGGACGTACAAATTCTTGTTTTCGACTTATTTCTAATGAGACTTATTTCTAATTTCGATTTATTTCTAATACCACAAACAGCGGACATACAAATCCTTGTTTTCGACTTATTTCTAATGAGCCAACTTTAAAACTCTTCATTATATACCATTTTATTCCTTACTTGTCACATTCATATTTCAAATATTTCACGCTTCTAATAATTAATACATACCTTACAAAATAAGGTAGAATTTCATAGAAGTGCCATTCTCGATCAAAATTTTTTAAACGCTAACTTAAGACTGAATCTTACCAAATTGCCGTCCACTTTAAAGTTCACGTATAAAACCTCCAACAATAATCGCGGAGGAAATAAAGGATTATTTTCCTTTTGGAACGAACTGTGGTGCAAAATAATGTCGATGAAATATAATTTCCAAAATATATTTATAAACGGCACATTACCTAATCCAGAAATAAAAAAAGAAACCTATGAAATTTCAATAAAATTATGCATCAATAAACGAGAATATAAACAACCATAGATATTATCACAGATGGAAATGGTCTAAAATAAAGCATCGCACATATGAAATACATGCGCACATATGCACATGAGAAAATCAACATAACTATACTCTCTTCATATATATATATATATATATGTGGAAAGTATAACCTGACAATTTCGAATATTAATTCACTTATGTCGGAAATAATAAATTCTGAAATAACGGCAGGTAACATCACAGCTTTAAGTTATATTAGTAACATAAGCTTCAATAGACAACATACATTCAAAGTGAGACAAAAACGACATAAGCCAAGGAAGCGATGGAAATTCTGGCCTCACTACGGCAGGGAAACAGTATGACAAAAAATAGCATATATACGATACTAAGAAATTGGTTGAGCTCAATACGTTAATGGTCAGTTATAACAGGTTCCCTGATATTCAACAATCTAACTACTTCTTGCCAATCATTATGGCTAAAGCTTATAATACCACGATTGTCCTGATCAGCAGTACAATCAAGAGCTCTTCGTTCAGCATTACCAATTAAACCTAAAAATTCCTGATCTACATATTAGAAACATATCATAGCCTTACAAAAAGACATATGAGAATATTAAATATTCTGTACGTGTTGCAAAACTTACTCAAACGTGGTATATTGTCCTCGCCAATATCTAATCCCACTTTATTTTCCTTCAATAAAAATGATGTATAGAACGCATTTGCCACAGAACGCGAGAAATCTGTTGGATGGAAGCAAAATTCGAAGTAATTAATTGACTTCGCATTACGTTGCTTTAAACAATTTTTCAGACAATGCATAACATTGTCCAGCTGCTTAGCGAGCGGATCCGTTCGTCGTTGCAATTCTTCTTCCTACAAAATCCATACCTTTTGAAAGCAAAATAATTATTTGCCAGGTCAACTTTTCACCAACGTCCTATTTACCAGCTGAAGCAGACATTTAAAGTATAAATGTTTTGGAACAAACAAATTAACTTCAACTGCTACCTTAAAACTGATCATTTCCACAAAACTTGAATGCTTGTCACCTTATCAGTTGATAACTGGGACAAATATTTTTCTCTGCCAACTACTCACCTCAACTTCTAGCAACTGCACAATTTCTTCATTCTCTTTTAATTTCGTTCTTTCTACTTTCTTCCTTGCATTTTTTTCCAATTTATTAAATTCATCGTCTATCCCTTTCGGGATTTCCTCCAACAATAACGGCCCACTAAATAATAGAAAAAAACAATGAACATTTGGATTTATTAAAAGAAAAAACTGCCGGTCAATGCGATGAGTCTATGAGAATGTACAACTGGTCTGACCAATCACTGTACTGTGTTTTTCATTAAAATATTCAGATTTTTTTTTTTTTTGAAGAGGAGTCACTGAGAATTGATAAATTGAAAAAAGAGCAAAAAAAAAAAAAACCGCTCAGAACTGGCTTTAAAGATACTACTGCTGGAAAGTCATTTCAATTAAACCTTGTGAAGCTAGTATTCAGATTTAGTTGAATTAACCAATGCACTAATTTACCAGTTTATCGGTTACTAAGTGTATGGTGAACAACTACCTGAATCTATTAACCAGCCCTTTTAACTGAAAATTTCCAAAAACTGAAACAATTACAGGCATGATAATGCAGGTGGAAGGTTGAGGACATTATTCATGAAATGACTGCCAAATGCTGCCCAACTTGACTGCTGATTATCAGGGGTCATTTTTCCATCTTCTTCGATCAAACCGCATTCATTTTTCAAAAAAGTTGTCTAAAAATAATTTAGACCATAAATCAGGAGCGCAATTTTTTAACTTCAACAAGTGCCAGGAATTTGACATATTAAACTTTGAAAGGAAATTTGCACGATCTGCCAAATTTCGGTCCTCAAGACCGAAGCTTCAACTCATGTAGTAACGATTAAAGATACTTTCAAACAGACAAATGGAACAAGAATCCACGATCCTACTGACACCAAACCATAGTTTGAAAAGATCCGCTTTGATGAGAAAAGATAAAAATTATTATTGGACCGCTCTGTACCATAAACTCCATGCTTCCAAATGTGTACAAATGTGTTCACAGCTTCCAAATAGAATTTCACGCTCTGAACTCAAATCCAAATTCAAACAGTGCGCAACTACGTTATGAACAATAAAAAAAATGTTTCTCTCACTCACTTCTAACTGGGCATTCTTCTATTAGCACTATCGTTAGTATATGCTTTTTCTTATTCATTATCAGATTCATCTCCATTATGAACAATTCAGCACTAATTCAGTAGCAATGTATAAAAGGTAACAGAAAGAAATGAAGGGAAAAATCACAGGCTTATCATTGCGTTCATTCGCATTGCTGCTACACTGGTTGTTTCCTTTTTCTTATTTGGAAAACATACCTCGTTATAAAAAGTAAACAGTTCCATAAAATATTCAGAGGTAGTAAAACTAATGGAGAATGCAACAGATATAGATTTAATTGAGAGAAGATGTCCCACTGTAGCAGCGTTTAATAACAATATAATTAGGTCTCATTATCACCTCATCGACAGAGAAAGTGATAACAAAAACCAACTCCTGAGTTCTCAAACAACTGCGGTAAACTCCAAACTGATGATCCGACTTTTTGCAGTCAGCAGCCAAAGTGAATAAACAAACAAATCTATAGTCCGATGTGCACATAGAGAATTCATGGAGCATTGTTTTTGTAGTGTAACGTCGACCAAAAAAAAAAGGAAAAACCTTAAATGTTAATCAAAGTTATACTGCGTTCAAAATATTAAGGGAAGTGAAAAAAAATATATTAAGAAATCAAATTTTACAAAACAAATTTCTCAAGCATACCAATGTTTGAACAAAAGAATGTAAAGTAATCGTTTTCTTGGACGAATCATTATGAAAATTCTGAACTTCTGTAGCAATAAGCTTCGATAAGGATTTCGTTAATTTCGCATCTGTCATCATATAACGACAAGACTGGGTCTAAAAAGACTTCCACTTTCTTAATTCATTCAGTAACCATTTTAAGAAACTCCACAAACTGTTGCGAAATAGCCGCATAAGAGACAGGCCAAGTAGCAATGCTACTGATGCTGAATTTTCTTTGGTTACTAGGAAGGAAAGAGAATTTAACCTTGGCGAAATTTTTTTCTAAGTTATCGGTTTGTTGTAAATACCTTTGAGAACGAAGATTATCACCACTTTCCCCATCTTCACACACCGTCATTGTCAACTCTGAAATTAACATCAAAAAAACCTCAAATTCGATTAAAAAAAACTGCTTAAATAACAATCCTACACAGATTCCGTCAAATTTATTTGCATGATCTTTTGCGACAACAATTCTTCTAAATATGAGATTAACACTGCTTCATCTGAAATCAATCACTAGTCAAATATATAATTTAGAATTACAAAAAGAGTTCAAATTTGGATCGCAATTATGTAGTCGCGGTACGTTGTAGAAAGGGAAATTGAAAATCGAAAAAGCTTATGAAAATGAAAGCAAGAGCTAGACTAACTATCAATTTTCTCGCATAACTGTTGTGCTGTTTCATGGTACTGTAATTCATTTTCATCATCATTACTAGTACCACACTGGTCAACATCTTCCCGTCTTCCCAAATTTTCACTCATTGATATTAACTCACTGAAATTTTTTTTTTTAGTATTTGCATATCGGTCGCCTTATAAAGGGAGAACGTAAAAAAAAGAGAAAACTATAATCAAACAAAACAGAATGGAAAATCTACTCGGTAACTATGAATCACGAAAAATCACTTTTACTTTATTTATTACTTCTAATTTGCATAAGGAAAAAAAATTTCCTAAATTCAAAACTGAGAACCACTGTAATCATTATTAGCAGTTTCAAAACAATAACTACATTCCGAAATGAAAACTTCGTTGACAGGAAATCTTCGTAACAGTTTTCTGCTCCCGTAAAAAACCCAGAAACAAACCCACATACACTGCCAAACAGCAAATAGCAAAAATTCTGTTGGTTGATTAACCACAACTTTTTTTTATTGTTCAATTGCAAATATTTTAATTTTACTACAGCTTTTATTAATGAATGAAAAGGAAAGTAAGGAACAATAACAATGTTTCAATCTTTTATCAGGATAAAAATTTAAGGAAGGGAAGTATGATAATCAATGAAAATATTAACTGACCAGTGGAAGTATTAATCAATAATTCGCCACTTTTCTATTAAATATCAAGTAATCAACTTCTCAAATGAATGAGATACTAATTTTTTTTAAAAAAAGTAATAGTCGTTAGCCACGAAAAAGAATTCTTCGGAAAATACAATAAATTAATGAAAAATAAACTATAACTTCAATCTAGTAACAGTACGTCTACTTAATTTAAAGCACAAATTTTTATGCAGACTTTTATAATACGCCGAAGTTAATCACACCAAAACACGCCTTTATTTCACAGTATATTTCGTTCCATTACATTATAAAAGAAAATGTTAACAATTTTTCGCATATAATATTATCTGATAACTAGATGTAGGACACGGTAATGGTAAAACGGAAGTCTGAATATTTTGGAAATTCGGAAAAACAAGCTGTTATCAATCAATGCACTTAACAATCTCACCAAAAAGTTTCATTTCTTGAAAATCAAATATTTTAATTTTTAAAATTTATCATTTCTTTGATCACCAACCAACTTAAATGAAAAAAAAAGAAAAAGACATAATAATATGTGCTTGAAATGGTAGTAAAGAAGGAATGTTAGCCCTTAAATAGGTTTGAAATTGTAAAAAGCCCAACAAAATGGAATCCGAAATCACTCTACAATATAATGCCATTTATCCAATTTTTTAGGAATACCTTTCTCAGCACCACGCGATGATTGCTGAGTAATGATTTTTTTCCAGTTATTACTGTTTGCTCGATGCGCCGCTCCATCCATATCAGACGTCATTTCAGTATTTAGCTGTGGTGATGGTTCTTTGATAAGACACTTCCAGAATTCATGCGTTTCAGAAATGATACCTAAAAGTTTGCATGCTTAACCATGGGCACCACTGTTATCTAAGAGTTCGTTAAAACAGGACTGAAAGCTAACAAATGGTACAAGCAAACAGTTTATGTATCATAGCTTCGGAATCAGATAAAAATTTGGAAGGTGATGAATCAAATGAGAGAATTAAATGAAATAACCAATTCAAATTAACTTTTATCAACCTTACTTAACGTTAATCTAAATTTATTAAAGCAAATTAATTAGCATCAAATACCCTAACGTGAACAATCTTTAAAGTAATTGTAATGTCATCCAAAGAAATGCTAACAATCCTATCTTACGTTTATTGATTCAAACTGAAAACAACAGAAACATAAAAGACCGTAATAATTTTACTTTGCTCAACCTGGCAACCAATCTTCGTCACCAAGAATGCAGTTCACGTTCCAATCAGAATCATCTAATCCTAGAGATGAACTTGTCGAATTTAAAGAAAGCAGTTAAAGTCGTTTTAATATTTGCTCCTAGTTTATACAAAAAAAAGTAGGTACATACCATGTGCAAAGTCAGCATCTTTGAATAATCCATTGAACGCAAACTGATTGGCTGGTTTACCTGCCGGAATCTTGTAATTGCGGAACCATTCACGTGTTGCTTTCAGAAGACCAGGAAAATGCTTCTCTATGTCTTTAATTTCATTAATCTGATCCGCCTTCTCATCTGTCATATCGATAGCAATCAATTTCCAATCTGTTTCACCTTCATCAATCAATGCAATAACACCGATGACTTTTACTGATATCACATCACCACGTCGATGAATTTTGGAACCAATTTCGACCACATCAATTGGATCATTATCACCGTAAGCTCCTGTATCAGGATCTTTATGCTTGGGATCTTCCCATGTTTGCGGGAGCGCACCGTAGTTCCAAATGTAGCCTTTAAATGGGAAAAAATTATCCACAAATCGTGGTTCACCATTCTTCACATCTTGTTTGATCGGTGTCATCGATTCCTTGGTTGATATTTCCATTTTAGCATTTGTCCATCGAGGAATTTCAATTACCATGTTGTAAATTTTCTTTGATTCATCCACAAACAAAGGTATATCATGCCATGGTGAGATATGGCGGTCATTCTGATCCTTAAAGTATACTCTATAATCCAAATCATACAATGAACCAAATTCTTCAGTAATATATTTTGTAGAAGACATTGATGATTGATAGAAAACGTTCCAAATATGAGAGAGGACTGTTACTGGTGGGAATATCGACTTCGTCAGCAAAAGTAATATATTTTCGCACAGAAACCGCATAAAATAATGTTGAATCGGAATATAATGTTGAGTCAGGATATGGTCCAAAAAAAGGAACTGAAAATAAGTGAAAGTAAGCGAAATATAGCAGTTGCGCTAATTTATCATCAGCTTCTTTTTTCTTGTTGGTTCAGACCAACAACCCATAAGATTACGGGCAATCATCCTCGATACGTCGTGACATCAACAAATCAATAAAAAAAAAGAAATGCATCTCTACCGTGGTCATTTCAGTTCCTATTACCATGGCCATAGTGAACATGCACTTTTTCTTTTTTAAATGTTGGTTTAGATCTTGGGCCAATAGTCCATAAAAGTTCTGATTAATTTGATGTCGTACGTATAGAAGATAATGCAATTATCTTCGATGCGTCATGACATCAACAAATCAATAAAAAGATACATATGTAATATAACCACTTCAGTTCCTCTTTCTAATTTTCTCACATTTAAATTCTCTTTGTGAACTGGAAAACTACTACAGATGTGAGATCATTTATTAATCACCAGAACTATAACCGACTAAATTCGCTAAATGGAACTTGAAAATCAAGGGCTAAAGCACAGATGTAGGTTAATTGAGCGCTCTTAAATCAAATAATATATTAAATACGATGTTAAATCTAATATAATGAACGACCAGAATAAAAGAAATGAAGTACCAAACAAAAAGAATGAGATAAACATGGCATAAACAGGTAGTGCAACAGGTAGTGAAACATTGACCGACGAGCTATCGATGTCACTTCTTTGTAGTAAGAGGAATCACCATGGATGAATGCAAAACAACAGTAGCCACATCCCTAATGGCTTTCCAAATATTACTGAAACTTTAAGCTTGTGAGAATTTTAAATAAAGCTCGATTAGCCTGAGACAATATTTCATTACAGCTAAAATTGTGTGCTAACGCTTAAGATATAAAAAAAAAAGTGATATTAAAGCGTAGTATTTCGATTTCAGATATGATGAGCAATTTGAATAAAATTTGAACATTCAAAAAAGGAATAAACAAAATATTTTAGCATTCGAGAACGTACTAGATCGAGGATTTTGAAAAATTAAGAATTTTGAATACGGTAATTCCTCACGTCAGCAATATCTGACCAATAAGTACTTCTTTTGAATTCAAAAATACTTTAGTCACCAAAAAAAGTAAATATGAAACAAATAATCATATAGAATGATTCTTTTTTTCTAATTCTTTCTGAAAATCCCACACAAATCTTTTAATATGGATCTTTCCAGCCTTCAGCAAGACTATATGTATCACGACAATGTAACAATGCCACTATCTACGAATATCTATTTATTACTGAGCAGGTGCATCTTTTACAACTTTGTATAACCCATTTACACAAGAGAGCAAATTCATTTTCACTTTTCGTTGCAAAAATGCAACAACATCTTCCAATGTAGGTCCATGCTGTCCTGGACTTGCAAACATCCTGAAAAAAGTGCAGCTTCATTTGAAGCTCAAAACAGGCAAAGAAGAGGATGAATCCAGCTAAATCCAACCTGGAGTACTAGTAATTTGCGAAACAATTAAAAGAAGTTCGACTGTAAGCAATAGTAGCCTTTGTCAGAAGCGTACGCAAAATTACCAATTACACAATTATCAACTTATATGATACAATATTTAGTATAAGAGCAATAACGAATCAAACACAAAATTTGATCACCTGAAGATGGTATGCAACCGTTCAGCTTTGACAGGTTCCTGATTAGCGATGAAACTTTTCGTATAGATCCAGTACTGTTCCAATGTATCAACTGCTTCCATATCATCATTCTTGTCATCATCTGATATATCCTCCTCCATATCGTGCTCAACTTGCAAACGTTCCATTTTCGATGTCCCACTTGCAAGATGCCAAGTTTTCGCTTCACTTTCGCCCTTCAAATTTTATGAAACTTTTATATTTCTCTGTATTTTTAGTCGAAATTTTATTTTCAAATAGAATTTTGAATTTTTTGATAGACAAATCCATTACTGAACAAACATCAAGTGCGTATTCAATGAATTAAAGTAACAAATCTAATGGCTGACAATTCTGGAACATCATTCTGATCATATCCAATATATAATTATGTCATGAACAGAAAAGATATTTCGATGAATGACTGAACAGTTTCAATAGCTCGCCTGACACCTCATGACCTGTTAGATTATGCAATATCAAATATTTCGCAGAAATATGATTTTTTTTTATGATTTTCATATTCAATGACATTTTTCGTAACTCAAGACATTACTTACCGCAGAAGCATAAACAACACCACTGTTTTGCCACCATTCCAGCCTCTTTTTAACATTTCGTTTGTCCATTTTTAGTTCAGCTGCCATTTCATCAACTGTCCAAGTTTCTACAAAGATTTTGGTTCATATCGATTAGCTTTTTCATCAAGTTTCCATTTCTAACTGGAACTCTTTCTATGGTATTTAAGAAATCTCGCTCATCGACATATTTTATATGCCTGATACTACTTTAGACAAAAAAAGCGGAACAACAAACCTTTCTTCGTAAACAGTGATAAAACAGCTGCGTGAGCTGGTGATACAGCAACTACAGCCTTCACATTATCCAGTTCTACTTCCAGTTCGATAGAGCCAACAGCACTCATCCATTCCAACTTTCGAGATCCCTTATGTGTTTCGAATCCACGAGCATACTCATCTAAGCCGGTCATCAATGCTTGTGGCATCTATAAAACGATGAAAAAAACTCGAATTGGAAAAAAAAAGGATGATTAAACTTTTGAAAAAATAGAAGAAAAATACATACCGCGAACTCTTCATTTTCAATTTTTGGCCAGAAAAATGATGATATAATTCGTGCATTGATCGGGAATGGCTAAAATTCAACTACTTAGTATTTCCATTCACATTTTTTTACAACAAGTACACAAATTTGCTGTTCATTTGTAGATTACCCGGTTACTGGATCAAACAAAGTGTCTGATGGATGAAATCGTTATTCTCATTCAAAGGTTATGTTTGAAAGATTGTGTAGCATGAAGGACATGATGTGCAAGGCTTAACTCCAGTGTAATACTGGAGTAAAATGGACTTTCATTCAGTCATATTTGTTAATTTAATATCCAAATTTTGAGATAACTCCAAAAGCTATTAAAAAAATTTCAACATAAAATCCATTAATTCACCAGCAAATTATCCACTAAGCGATCAATATGCTCTGAATCACGCATATCCTTCAACATCACTTCACACTGTTGCAATTCCCCTTCACTAAATCGAAGTTTAAGTAATTCCAAATAGCGCTGCTCAAACTGTGGCTGAAAAAACTTGAAATCGCAGAAAACCAGTCATTCAGTTAGTATTCCTTGCTGAAACTCTTAAATTCATGTTTCTTCTTCTAGCAATAACCATGTCATAGTTTCCTCGTCCAACCACATCGACAGATAACTTAGGATTAATTCATTGAAGTAACAGTGCATCGGAACATAATCCGAATATCAGAAGTTGATTATATATCATCAGAATTTAAATGTCGGATGGAACACGCAAAATTATTCGAGAATACTTACATCTCGATTCCAGGACTTCGTGAGCCGTTCAGCGAGCAGTTCACGATACTCCTTGACAAATATTTCTTTACTTCCATAAACGGAAACCAGCATGTTAAAAACATCTGCGTTCTGTCGATATCGACGGCTTTGACAGGGATTTGCATCTGGTGGATCTGGCAGCCAATCCATCCAACTACATTCTGAAATTTTAAAAATTAACTAAGATACAAAATGCTTTCAATTAAAATCGAGTTCATACAATCCGCAGTTTACTATATACACTTTAATATCAGTGCATGTTTCATTTTTCCTTATCTTTTTTTCAATCTCTCATCCACAATGATATTCTCTTAAAAAGTAAACTCAAGTAATGACAGAATCTCCTCAGCTTGACCTCTGTATTTGAAAGAAAAAAAAAAACTCGCCAGCGGTGTCATCTGAACCCGGAACAAGCTCATCGTTCACTCCCACCAACTCTTCCTCATCTAGAAAGGCTGTTTTTCTCATTGCCAATTGCTCACTAAGTTCTTCCCGTTTTTCACCAGTAATATAAGTTATTATACACCGAACCGTATCGGGTCGTTGTCTGAATTGAGTCAAACTGGCTCACTCACTGTTAAAATAGCTTTATCAATTACTAACCGGTGAGCTAAATTTGTTATCAATACATTAACAATTTTAAATGAGTGATTAATGCCCCGATATTTTTGCAATTTCTAGACAAGTCGAAAATTAGGTTCAAGAACAAACATATACATATATTTTTATGAGTAAACTTGCTAATTAAATACCGTCAAACTATGTTCTTCAGGGTAAATTAAAAACTTATCGTTTAAATCATTACTTAATATACTGTCTTATTATAGAGCATATCTGTTGCATAATCACACATGTTGGATCTAAACGTCGTAAGCATTCGACCGCATTCGCGTATCCCTCCAAAATTTCCGTTGTTCCAACGCCTAAAAAGCAATTTTCTTCCCTCCAAAATTCATACCTTACACTACTTAAATATTAAAGGCGTTTTTATGCATATATGCAATTCAATTTTTTCTATTTCACAATGTTCGACATAGGATTTTATCTTTACCTCGTATCTGAGACTTTTCTAATTAGAAAAAAAAATTACGCTAACCAACTTGCAGTAACCTCTGCTCGACATCTCTTGTTAATATATCCATCAATAACATCCGTCCAAAACCACCATTATTTTGCATACAGCAACGTAAATTATCGATCACTCCACTTGACTGCGGATATTCAACTATTACAAGATCATAGATCTGAAATGTATCACATGTCCATCGTCATGAACACATGTTCCAGTCTTCAGTTCGAACTTCCTATGTTAATAAAAAGCGATTGCATGCCATGCACAAGATGTGCTACTTAACTGATCACCACATTATCCATTATATTCCACGGATCCAGTGAAAGCTATGTTTTTTGTAAAATTATATTCATCATATTTGACCTGAGGATCAATACTTTTAGATCAAGCCATACCTTTTCAGCAAGCATAGTTATAAAACATTTTTCCATCGCTTGCTGAAGAGTTTTTTTTGTCGGCTTTAATCGTGATAAGCCTATCATCACAGTCCAATCCGTGATGCATCTATATCGCTGTAAATCTTTATAAATATCAGTCTTTCACTTTGCTGTTCCTGTCCCTCTCAGTTTTTCATTACCTCACTTTAGTTTTTTTCATCTCATTTATAATATTCACTATCACTTGATGAAGAATGTAGTTACAGATCTTATATTTTACTTCACACTTTGCACCAAGAAAGTGCGATGCACTTATCATGGTGATGATGTATATTTTAAACAATAGGATAATTGCATTTTCCTCTTTAATCACATCAGTGGGTGAATAAAATGATGTACTTTACAATAAGGATACGCTCCACAGAGGAATTTTATCGCAGAAATATGGATAAATCCCAAATTTTTGATCTACATTTTCTTTGAAAATTCAAAAATACCTTTACCCCTGTGTTATCAGCAAGTGATATCATTTCTGTTCGCATTATACATTTACGTCTTGCCATATCGGCAATAATATGCCAGACTGCTTGATTATGAGCTTGGGATACAACTGACATAACGTCGAAACTATCCGAGTCTATTCTGAAAATGCTGTGACCTTAAATTGCCTTGATTTTTACGGAAAATGTGTCCCATCTTATACCGATTGGAAACCTTAAACGCTTATCCATCCTGACATACTAGTACGGCATTTTAATAGGAAATTCTGATGTTTTATGACCTCACTTTTTATTTGCTAAACAAATGATTTGTAATAACATGCAATTTTAAATCAAAGTGATTTCGCAGCCATATCACTGAATAAAAACTTATCTGAAAAGTTAGACAATACATCACACCTGAGATAAAACGTGCAACGTGTGACACGTACTCAAGGAGTGCTTCCATATACAGATGTACAGAAAAATGATAACTAACAAGTGCATTACTGTTTCTCGAAGCATAACCACCAAAGCTTCACAACAAGCAGACGCTTCGCTCTCCTTTGCTTGCAATGCTTCATATAAAGGAAAGCTTACTTTAAATGCATTGCTCACTAACATTTTTATTTTTTTCTCCATCTGAAAAGAAGAATAAAGAGTAGCAATGCAAAATATAAAGTGAAAAAAGCCAAAGATGACAATTAAGTCCTTTCATGTTCAATGTTTCATGCTTTTGGAAGGCCCTCCTTCTATATCATCTTAGTCGCTACGCGTAGAGAATTATAAACGAATGGAACCCAAAGTACTAAAAACGTCAAACGCTTGACATTCAGCACTCCATGAATACTCGTAATAAAAAATTTGAAAGCAATAATATAACAAGTGTGTTTTAAAATCCATAACTATATGCAATGCAATGCATGTATCTATCGATCTCAACAAACTTGAGAAAAGCAGGACTTTGCATGTAACTTCCATCCCAACGACACATGTAAGTTAAGAAAAGATACAACAAAAACTACGTTGACAAAGGATTGAAATTCATTGATATCCTTTCTTACTACTAAATTTGTTCAATGTAAAAGTTACCTAGAAATAAAATATTAATTTCATCCAATAAGTATGTATGTTCAAAACAAAAATGGAAACCAACATCAGATTTAAATAATATATTTCCAGCAAAATGTAAAATTCTCGTTCTAAGATATTCGGCACTATGTTTATTTCCATCCATAATTTTTCGAACTTTCTGGAAAATCCATGGAATAAATTAGCCAATAATTCGGAGAAACTTAAGTATCAAAGTAAACAAAAGGATATTCGGCTTACGATTAAAAAAAAATTTCTTGTAAAACATATAATTCGTCTCTGAAATCCATTCAACTCCAAGCTTTATCTTGAAAATTACGTAGAAGTGCGCTCAAACGTTTCATTAGAATTAAGTGTTGTTATTTCACAATAGAACTGCCACTACTAGGTTTCCCAAACGACAATCTTGCTTCCAACACCTCACACTAGTGTTCCCAACCTTTTCTTGACCAAAAAGCAATTTAGGTTTTTTATTTGTAGTAGGAACCATAAGATTCAAAAACAATAAATTATGCTAATATGAAAATAAACTTTGATCAAAATTATTGACGTATTAGTTTAACAAACACTGATAAAAATGTTTCTGCCTGTTTTATACTTACCGCGTCACCGCCTCGGGACCGTATTTTAGTTCTCTGCCTTAGATGGACCATTATTGGTTTTAACACTCTTCTTTCAATGCATTTCATGTATTTGAAATTCAGAATTTAAAAGCAATAAGACAGCAGTGAAACTATATAATCTATAGCCTCGGAAATCTCGGAAACTTCTGAACCTACCTTACTAACAGCATTTTCGACAGATATCACCGTTTCATGCAATGCACTTATTATATAATGATTTGGAAGTGATAACATCTGATCAACAGCTCTACGAAAACGTGGAAGAATGGTTGCTGTTACGAATTCTCTCAAAATAAAATCACGTTGTTTCACTGATTAAAGCTAGTGATAAGTGGACAATTGACCAATAAGAAGAAAATTATTTTAATGATAAAGACTTGAGTAGTTCTGAATTTACCTTCTTTGCTGGAAAAGCTAAGGTGTGGATTTGTCTAATGGTATTTTTCCTAAGCTACACTTGTACTAGAGGCGAAAGTAAAAGAACTATTACCTGCATATTGCGCATCCCTTTTCCGGATCCATCATGGCTACATCTTCTGTGGAGAATGACGCCATCTCACAATTACTGCAAATAATGAAAAACGGTACACCATGTTTTTTAATATCAAACGATCAAGCAGAATGGATAAATTGCAGAAAATTTCGTCAACCCAATCTTTATGACAAAATTTTTCCCTAGTTAGCATCCAGTCGCCAGAAATGTCACCTATGAGAACAGTTACCCTTTGTTCGTTTTGGATGGAAATCAATCAAGAAATTTGTTTGCCAGAATCCTAGAAGAGTCGAAATATCTGAACAGCAAAGATTTAAAAAATGAAAGAAAACAGCTTCGGGATAAGCGAAAACATCGCGAA
Source organism: Loa loa (assembly GCF_000183805.2). NCBI lineage: Eukaryota > Metazoa > Nematoda > Chromadorea > Rhabditida > Onchocercidae > Loa > Loa loa. The sequence continues at coordinate 45,558 of NW_018108357.1, read as the reverse complement.
AGACAGCCTCCAATGAAAATGAAATAAATTCCTTTTCGAATAAAATTTAAAACGCTATTTATATCTCAGTTCAAACCCTCAACTTTGACAATGCTAGCCAATATTCCGCGATGAAAATCTCCGCTCTTTTTAAAGAAAGCATGAGATCAATGTCTAAAATACTCAGACGACAGAACTGTATGAATAAATTATCATTTCAAAGGTTACAGTAAACAGTAAAGGGTAAATACTAAAAGGGTAAATAAAAAATGTAAAGGCAAATAAAAAATGAATTTCAAGTAAACATTACATTTAGTTAAAAACTAATGCAGCAAGAGAAGTATATTGTTTTCTTTTCACAATTTTATTTTCCCACTTATTTACAACTTTAATGCATACAAAACAACGATAACGCATCTCATATTCGAGCATTTCCTAAACGTGTCAGTTCTCGACCGAATTTTTCGTACAGTTCTCCACCTTCCTAAAAACAAAAAAATAAACAAACTTATGTCAATGAAGGTCAGAAAAATAAATCCAAACTTAAACGGCAATAAGTGTGCTATAACTTTTCTAGAAACACTACTTTAAATTACCAAAAAAAAACCCCCAAAAATGGATAAGTTGGTAAGTCACACAATGACCGTAACTATTAATAATCATGAATTTGCATTAATTTGAAAAAAGAAATTTATTTTAAACAACCCTAGATTCGAGTGAATGTATCACCATAACGCAAAACTAGTTTATCAAGTGTGAATCATAATGACCCACATAAACCCCGAATGCAGAAGGAAATTATTTCTGTGGCTATAAACGTAGTACTAGTATAACATTTTAGAATATATCAATTTTCCGTTCAAAACTTAGCGTTTGGATAAATACTCCTACAAATTCATTTGTCCTGCCGAAAGTTTTTAATTAATTTTTCTTTTTGATGTATAACCTTAAAAGCTGCACTTGGTTCTCTCATTGTCACGGCTATTCTCCGACCACGGATATGCTCCGGAAAAACGGCATGCCTCCATGAATAGCGAATCTCATCCGACATACACACCATTGTCCTAACAGTACTTTTAAAAAAAATTCTTTGCTTAACAAAGCTTGCATAAATACATTATTCAAACTCTATTTGTCCTTTGATATATTATTACTTAATGATCCTGTATAGTATAGAAAAAAAAATCGCCACTTTTCTTCCTGCTCTCCCTTATTTCTGATTTATTTATTCAAAAAACCCGACAATCAATTCTATATCAAGCTTGCAACTGCGATATTTCAGTGCAAGAAATGACGCAAATTTTCGACAGTATAGCTTAAGTATACCTGCTCGGTAGTGGGACATAGATGATCAACTGCTTCGCGTCATTTGTGTATGTCAGTACCGACTTGCTCAAAAGGTTGACGCTAAAACTGCGACAAATATCGAAACAAGGAAAGATTATGTTCAGAAGAGAAATAATTGGCGGAAAAAATGAGCAGAATTACAATTAAATTCAGTTAAAAATGAGAAGTTGGACATTTGTGAAATTTTTCAGATTGAGAGGAAAAAGTAAATGATAGAATTCTTCATCAATTCCGAAATTTCATTTCTCTTTTGTTTGCAAAAACCTCTAAAAATATTTCGACCACTTACAAAAAGCTACCATATATATATACAAAGAAAATGAAAACTAGAAACAGACCAAATCAGGCGTTCTCCCCAAATCCATGTATCATCGTAATGCATTTCAATGTTTGACCACCGATCGTCGCTATACTCCAAATTACATAATTCAAATGGCTGATAAGAGCCAAACAAATCAGGGGAAATAGAATTCATTCTATTCAGTATTACGTCTATGTAACTCGGCATCCCCAAAAAACGCTCCATTTTTATTTTCTTATGTTTGAAATTGACACGTGGACCATAATCCTGTAAGTAGACAGCACTGGAGTTGTTTAGCAATCAATTTCCATGAATTTGAATGAAAAAGTGCTATGAAATGAATATAAAAAATAACTGGAAGAAGCCTCAACTAAATCATTGTTCTCTTGATTTCAGCCGCAGAAAGCTTTAAGCAAATTATTAATATCCTGACTTCAGTATTCACTCCACCCACAGTTCATAAAAAACCCTTTCTGCCCGAATACCTATATTTAAAGACAACAACAATTGAAAGATCAGAAAAACAATTGTAAGAAAAAAAAAAATTGTAAAAAATTGTTAAAAAATAAACAATTGTAAGAAAACCTGTTTCCGACGTCCTGATTGTGAAAGCACCCAATCCGTCCTATCAATTACGTTAATGAGGTCCATCTCTTCAGCTTCGGTAAGGAAATCGGTAATAACATGCAGACCAGGAATGATCAAATAATCCTCAAATATTTATAACTGGATTAGATAGTCTAGCAATGCTTCCATTAAAATTCACAAGTACATGCGAT
>NW_018108357.1:28422-42970 GCF_000183805.2 Loa loa | reverse complement strand
GTTACTGAATTGAATGACTTGCTGCATTGTACAAAGGGACGACTACAATTTTTCAATTATACTTCCGGAAGGTCGAGTTTTTAATTCAGCAGTCAATCAATATTCTACTAGGTATTTTATAATTTTTCTAATACGACTATGTTCTAGGCAAAGGTACGGAGTAATAGCATTCTAAAATATGTTCATAGTTGCAAAAAGTAATTTTGTTTAATTCAGTTGCCAGTTGGTTGTCAGTAGTAGTCTGGTCGCAACAAACTATAATGCTACAACATTAGTTGTTTAGCAATCAATTTCCATGAATTTGAATGAAAAAGTGCTATGAAATGAATATAAAAATAACTGGAAGAAGCCTCAACTAAATCATTGTTCTCTTGATTTCAGCCGCAGAAAGCTTTAAGCAAATTATTAATATCCTGACTTCAGTATTCACTCCACCCACAGTTCATAAAAACCCTTTCTGCCCGAATACCTATATTTAAAGACAACAACAATTGAAAGATCAGAAAAACAATTGTAAGAAAAAAAAAATTGTAAAAAATTGTTAAAAAATAAACAATTGTAAGAAAACCTGTTTCCGACGTCCTGATTGTGAAAGCACCCAATCCGTCCTATCAATTACGTTAATGAGGTCCATCTCTTCAGCTTCGGTAAGGAAATCGGTAATAACATGCAGACCAGGAATGATCAAATAATCCTCAAATATTTATAACTGGATTAGATAGTCTAGCAATGCTTCCATTAAATTCACAAGTACATGCGATACTAGAACTTCGCCACATTTAATGAGAAGTAAAATCAAACATATGTACAACATTCCAAAATTAATTGCATCTTTTATAAGGATTACCTCAGGTTTATTTTCAGTCCCGTTTATTTTACCAGCCAAATCATGAATTTCAGTTAATGTTGGACGACCGGTTAATGACTTATCGTGTATTGCAGCAAGATGACGTGTAGAATAAACGTACTTCTTATATTCTCCATACGGATATTCCCCACATAGCGCTAATTTTGTCACTCTAAACATTTTAAGCAATCATACCAGTTATGAATATTTGCTCTTTTGTGGACAAACTTTTGGTAGTACTATTATTTACAAAATGTTAATACTAGAAGCTACAATAAATAGATCAGCCATTCACATATCACTGAATATTAAAACAAATTATTTTTATGCTGCAGGTTATTGAAATATACATTAAGTAATGAAATACTTAGTATTTCATATTTCAGGTTACCAAAATATATATGTATGTCAACTAAAATATACTACTAGTAACTAGTTAAGGTGAAGTAAATCGAATGAATCCAACTATTCTTTTCCCTAACTGAAAACTGATAATGAATCTCTCAGTCTGTCTCATCTAACGTTAAGCGTCGACAGATCCGACCCTATACTGCCTTAAAATTTCACCGGTAAATGAATAGCACGAACAAATCCCGATTGTTCACCATATAAAAAGCAAATATGAACATTATAAATTTAACAAGATTATAAAATTCCCAATCACGATATGGGAATCAAACTACTGTGCTGCAAAATATAAATCAGCGTCAATAATCTCGTAAGATTTTTATTATAGGTGATTCTCTTCAAATATTAATACCAAGGATTTTATCTCACCTTAACGTATCTTTACACGCTGCGCAAAAGCGAACTCCTTTACAACCACATTTCGGCCTCTCTTTCTCAACCGGTTCTGTTTGTACCATTGGTATATCAGTTGATAACCTTAATAGATAATATTTTAGTAACAGAGAGTATCTTTTTTAATTCATAATGTGTAAATCCCGAATTCCCATGAACTGTTTTATAAAAACGTTTTCTGCACCATTAAACAAAATATAGACAAGCTAAATTTGTAAGATTTGCCGTGTCGTGAAATCCACAGAAAAATCCTGGTAGAATACAGCTCAAAAGTATAGGGTAGTCGATCCATTACTTCGCCTATGAAATATGACAATAACAACGACTTGAAAACTGATCAACTTTTAAAAAGGTTACAATTTATATCTCTATCACATTACGTCAAAGACAAAAAAATACAGCCATGAAAAAGTGGCACATTCTTGTACAAATGTAAAGTCGTGACTTTGGTGAGCTCGAAATAAAGTCATAAAGTAATCCCTCTAGAAAGGATCATTCCCATTTTCCAATTTTACAAAAACACAAACATCAATAACAATCTATTTATTATAGACAAAGCAATACGCAATCAAAAAAAAAATTTGTGGGTAACATCCCCTTCTTTCAGTAGTTACCAAACCCAAATGATATCCCCTCGTCGTTGATAATTACGCTGCTGCTACCATATTGCTGAAATAGAAAAATTAAATCTTCGTTTCCTTACTGAAAATATGGTACCGTGCAATCGGCATTTTGACTTTTTATTGGGGGATGGTATCATGGCCGACTCTAGTCGTCAAACATCAGATCTATTGAAGAGATTTCCACATTTATAAACAACAAAATTAGGTGAAGCAAACAATCATGACAACCTTTTTTCATACGTAAATGAACCACGACACAAAAGAAAAAAAAACGAATTAAATTGAAAGTTGTTTCAGCATAACACTATTACCAGACAAAACGCATATTCAACTGGGAAGCTCAATTTTTGTATAGTTGTTATCAAAAAATAAGGGTAACCGAACTCATTGCCAATAAAATTAAAAATTTCAAATTTCATTTAAACAATATACACCACACAAGACTTCTTGGCAACCAATTAATAAAAAAATGGCATACACTATGATTCCAAACAATGAAATAATTTTCCAAAACATTTTTCGAAGCAAGTATATTCCTAGTTATTCTAACCCCTCTTGCGCTCTCCCAACATTTTAAGAATAGAAAAGAAGTCGAATGGACAAAGTCGGACGAATTAGTGGAGTGATGGAAACGTGAGGGAAATTAAAACCAATTTCGGGACGTCAAATATTGTAAACTGTTCAAAAAACCGTAGCTTCCCAGAAATAATATTAGCAGAATGTAGTTCTTCAGTTTCAAAAAGTCAAATCCACACATCACTTGATACAAAACGTAAAAAATCAAAAAGCTTACCAAAATATTTTAGTTGGAAAATACAATCCTCACAAGAATAAAAATTAAATAACGATGTATACGAAAGATTACAAATAAACAGAAGAAAAACGGCATTACAATTCTAGTCGCCCAAAAGCTTTCTAGAAACGACTGATGAATACAGCATTTTCCCACTCCCGTTTCAATATTTCCTTCCGAATAAATATGGGACAGCAGAACGGAAGAGCTAAGACCGTAAAAATGAAGAAGCCATCAATATGAAACAAGATCAAAAGTTACGAGAATTTAAATATAGGACAGCAGAAGAATTTAGAATATTATCTACACAACTGATCAAAGTTCTGGATAAAAGTTGTAATCCAAAACGTGCAATTCAAAAGGAGAATTTAAATAGAACTCTTCTTTCCTGTAACTTCTTTAATAACCAATCTATTTCGTTTCAAATAGCAGGCGGGAATTGAAAACGGTGTATCGTTAATCCTTTCATTCCCTCCAATGCTCTCTAAACGTCGTCGTTTCTGTGAAGGATAGGATGAGGCGGATGAAGTTGACGGAAATTCCTGGAGGGCATATTCATCGACTACCTAGAAAAAACAAACATGACGAATTTCAGTGCGCAAATTCCCAAATTATTACAAAACCTAGCGGCCATCATAATTTTCGGATTATATGTAATTTTCCGTGCCAAATTGAATGCAGTGTACAGAATGAAAAAGCTTTAAAAAATTAATTACGGAAATCAGTACAGAGCAAAAGAATTAACGAGAACTGAGAAGATAGAAAGTGGAGGGTCGAACGATACATGAACCATAAATGAGTTAAAATAAAATTCACCCCTGCTTCTACAATTTCTTCTTCATTTTGTGTCCGAAATATATCATCGAATATTTGCATAATTTTTGCATCGAATCGTTGCTCCATCATGGCAGTGGTGCGAGTAACTGCTCGTGTGACTTCTCTCCGAATGGCTTGCTGTACATCGAATAATAATTGATTTTTCAAAGCATTCATCTCGGGAGTAAGTTCGACAGCTGCACTGGGAGGTGGTATGAAGCTAAAATTCAATGTTTCGCATAAAATACAATGTGCTAATTACAAAGTTTACATGAATCTATACAAAGAAGGCAATTGGATGAAGTCTAAAAAACAAGAGTCACATTCCAACACTTAGGTCAGAGCATTCTCACACATCCTGCTATTGTACGTAAGACATACACATAAGCCTTCCGAAATAAAATAAGGACACCGGCCGCCTCAAAGTTTCTTATTATCTAGCCATCAAGCCATTCATCGGATGCGTTTTACGAAGTGCTCACAAATAAGCAAGTTTTCCACGTGCCGGAACACATGCCATAACATATATCGTAATACATGTAATAACTACACATATCATAACCACATAATGAGAGATCTACTATCTAGACAATATTGCACTGCAGTAATTGGCACTGTTGATGGTTTCACGAACAGAAGAGCAATAAAAAAAGGTTTAGAGCTGCTAAAACTTTAAGTTAGATTAGTGGTAAGACAATAAATTAACCTCTCATTTCCTTCAATTTCTTCATAACGACCAATTTCGCTTCCATGGATGCTAGTTTGGTATGCTCCCTCTTCTAGTTCTGCCGCTATCGCTGCCTTTTTTAACAAATCCCTCTGTCGAAAATATGCCGCTTTAACTCTTTCCCATGATGGGAAGAGCTTTTGCAAAGCGCCATGTATATTTTCGTCCCCAGAAAACGACGCTTCTATTTCAGCCATTTTATCTAACCCCTAAAATATTAAAATTATGAAAGTAGAACTCCATCCGAAGATTAAAAAGCACGCCATGTGATGTATACCACAAGTTAGACATTCACAGAACTGCTGGACTACTCACCATGATAAGCATCAGAAAGGTACATGAAAACATTCCGAGAATCCAGCATTAAACGCATTGCTGAATTCCAAATGAGATAAAGACCCATACGATCCACTGAATACTTTTGCTAATCAAAATCAAAACAGGATCAAATCGCAAATCAAACAAACTTCTGCATGAGCTTCTCGTGGATTTTTTTCACCTTTCCTGATACTTCTACGACATTCGCGATCCAGATTTTGGACTAAAACACTTTCTTCCGACTGTGGTTCACATCTGCGATGGTGAAGTGGCCTATCGATTATCTCACCATATTCCACTTTTACGTAAGCTTGACGATCTGGTCCGTAAAGGCGCTTCGCACGGGAACATCCAAGGCACCTGTAACAATATACATATGGATTTTTTTCAATCCAAATATCAGCCAAACCTTGTCTCAGAAAATAAAACTCATCTAAATAAAATCACGGTTGGTTTTTTTTCTTTTTTTTGTTTCATTCCCTAAATTTCGATTTCGAAAAATCCATCGCTGAGCTAAAGATGTGCGAATTCTGGAAACCTTAGTCCCTATATCGGAATGGTTTATAGAAAGGCCTCACTATTTCTGCTGACTTTTCCATAGGAATTTCAATTATTGTTGGAAAAGAAAGGAAGAGAGAAGAAAATTTGGACTGAATATACTTCAAAGGCGTTTCTAAAACATGAATTGTTCACGATTGTATTCCATAAAATTTGCGGTTTAACAAATGCAGCATCAACCTGTAATACGATCGAACACCATCTGACGACTTTTTCATATATGAATACTGGCGAAAGCCTTCATTCTCTGGCACAGTAATAAGCGTTTCGTTCAAGTATTTCGAAAGTCCAGGCCGAGCTATCAGGACGGTATCGCTGAAAATTTAGAACAATACTTCTGAAGACAAAATACAAGTAGAAGCGCATTCTCTGCAACAAAAGCATAAAATTATACACACAAACGCTCAATTCATCTGTCTTCTAAAAGTAGCTCAATTCGCAATAGGAACAAGAAATAATAGAAAAAAACCTCACGTTTCATCAGGTTCCACTGGCGATTGGGCCTTATCGTCGGTCTGTAAACAAGAAATTATAATGTGAACTGATAAAATGAACTTGCCCATATACTCGACTGCTGTTCAATTATGCATTAAACACTGCGGCGCATGAGTCCGCTACAGCAAGCTTTAATGCCAGTCAAAAATTTTCCAAAAATAATGACCTGTTTTTTAAGATATCGACAAAGAGTGGGGCTAGAGACGTCAATGTCTAGATTTTCTTTGATCAGTTTTGCAAGTTCCGTTAAACTAGAAACCTCTCCACGCTTGTAACCTTCAATTAAGTCTCTCAGCACACTGAAATGAAATGTGAATTAACCTATCATGAACAAACTGGTACTTTTATCAGTTGCCAAAAAAAAATAAACAAATAAACAAATAAAGTAAATAAAGCATAAAATAACATACGCTTCCTTGTCCTCGTCTTCCATTTCTGTTGAGCCACGACACCTTGTCAACAGACTGTAAAAACGGTAATCTTTAATTCATATTTATGAAATAACGAAAGAAAGCTTTCCAATTCTAACAGATTTTGTCACCCACATGCAAACATCGATCAGGTGTTATACCAGTCAAAAAACATGTTTACAAAACGAATGAAAATGATTTGTGACAAATAAAATCCCGAAAAGTAAACGAAAAATTCCTTCCCTCACCCATAATTCCTGTAATTTCAATTCCATTCAAAGCACTACGTATTTCACATAACGCTATTGTTATCTTAACTTCATATGTTAAGGGTGCAATGTTTATAAGATGAAAGACAAAGGAGTAACAAAACCTTTCGATGCATTTATTGATCGCTTCTTCTTCTTCATTCGGTGGTTTTACCACATATCCAACGGTATCAAATGGCCTTGCCCATCTCATTTCCTTGAAACGCGACTAAAATTTATACGACCTTAACTTTGACATTTCTTAGCGTTCTACTTACTTTTATAAATGTATATTTAGGCTCAAAACTTTTAAGATTTGTTGTCACAAATAATTTATAAATACGGGAGACTTACACTGGTTAATACACGCCTACACATATTGAGTTGCCGTGCTTCTAAATCTTCCTGTGTCCTACGGAATACATCCACAGGTGTAGGGGTGCACAGCTGATTATGTGTTGGAAATGGATCCGTCACGATAACGTTATCACGCATTTTAATTGTTGGTCGTTCACCCTGGCCAAGTTTCTCATAAAGATGATCACACGTGGAGCATCGATAGGATGCGCTTCGTCCGGTTGTACTAGTGCGGCGATAAACACGAACAAAACCATTGTCTTCATAAACTGCCAAACCATTATCGTTCCCACGGCTAGTTTTCACGAGCTCGAAATGCACATCATACCCAACTTCATCAACTGCTGCTGGGGAATCATCGGGTTCAACCTGAACTTGATATGCTGGTTCTTCCTCCACTTCACGTTTTATTCCCTTAAATAACGGGCATTATCCGTGACGATGATCCAAACGATTTTACTTCCACTTATACTTCATAACTGATTTTACTTCCACTTATACTTCATCAAGAAACTTTGAAATCACCATCTAGCATCTTTGCAACACCTTTGAAAAAAAAAAAGAAAAAACTATATTGCTGAGGGCAATCAATAGTTTATTTTATTTTTTCTGACTGGCTAATTTTTTTATTTTTTCTGACTGGTTATCAATAGCTTATTTTATTTATTCTGACTGGCTAAGTTATAAAGGGAATTTTAGTACTAGAAGAGATTCAGATTCCAAAAAGATAGAGACTTTGGGAACCATCGCTACACCTAGTTTCTGATTAGAAGCTTGTTAAGGAAAAACAGATGAAAACATGCTAAAGAATACATTTGGTCTCGACATGAAATTCATTCAAAAATTTCCTGAAGATTTATTTCATATTCAAATTCGAAGTTCATAAGCGAACCAAGAAAAATACAGTATGGAATCTGAAAAAGCAAAATGAAAACATACCCGCAGCAATCTATTAGCGTATGTTAAAACAGTTGAATGTGAAACATTACGACCCAAAATATCCGAGATTTTGTTGGCTGCACCTCTTGAAGTTATATCTTTGTTGATGAAATCCTCCACGATACGTCGCACATCTGGCCTTTGCCATAATGATGGATTCCTAAGTCTTCAAGTATATCAAACATTAATAGGTCAGCATGACATATCGAAAAACTTTCTACAATATATTGTACCGAACGAACGTTATGGAATTATGATTTTGAAACTGTTCCACTTAATGAAGTATCGTCATGCTATCATTCCCATACTAAAATAAAATTGGCAAGGGCACTTATCAGATATCAAATTCACTATGCAAGAAAATCAACAGAAGTGAGTTTTGTAACCATCGTTGTAATGCTATTTGTCTCAAATGTATTTCGAAATAAAGCAATGAAATGTATTATTATTATTATTATTACTGCCCACTTTACAAAATATTATTAAACACAATTGAAAAGCTGGATAAAAATTTCAAATTTAGTTCAGTTCACCCATCATTTCATCTGTTACGGAAAATAACTAATTAAAAGATTTTGAATGTCACTTTCTCGACTGTCTTGTGCCATATGAATTTCCGTCGTTGCTTTCAAAACTTTCATTTTGCTCTTGCTCAGCATTTTCTCCGTCAAACATATGTTCCTCCATCGCTTGAGTAAGTTTATTTTCCGTAAGTTTGCTTAAATAAGCCTGCAAAACTACTCACTATATAATGATTATTGATTATTGTCCACTTGCAGACAAAGTGGTTCATTAGGTCGAGAACTTCGGAGCTCATATTTAATAGAGCAGCACAAGTACTGAAAATCCTGTTCAAATCTTTTCTTCTCCTCTTAACTGATATCGGACAGTATGCTTTCGCAAAATAAAATACAATACAAAGCGTTATAAAAGAAAAAAAACAGTATAAAGCTAGAAGTAAACGAACTCTGGGCCTTAAACTAGATCTACACGATTAACTTCTAGGTCTACATGATCAATTTCAAGCCATGATAATTAATATAAAATCACGCTAACTAAATTTCCTTAACTTTAAAGCGATCCCTAAAAATCTTTTAATAACAAAAACGAGGAAAAAAACAGAACCTCTTTATCAACATTTTTATCACTACTTAATGAAACCTTGTATGGATTCAAAATACCATCATCGGTCATTGATGTTACATCGATGTCAGCGTCCATATCCTTGGAAATCATCTAACCAGTTTCACGTATCAAACAAAACAAACAAACGAAGAAAATGCTGTACAGATGGACTAAGCTTTGCCTGAAAAAAAAAAATGCTTCTGAATTGTTGCTTCATTTTGCGAGAGATGAAACACTTCTGAAGTTCGGGATATAAACCAAAACATTAGGAACTTCCAGTGATTCAAAAAAGCCCTTCAAAATGCTTCACCTATTTGTATTGAATGGCAAGTAAAAAGCAACAACGAATTCAACATCAAAAGAGACCTTACGTTTGTAGGAGAAAATCTAGAAATTTGAATGTAGAACTGTAACCGAAATTAGTAAAACTGGAAAACTAAGCCACAGATAATTAGTGCCAAAATTGCCCAAAACCGTGGACTTCTAAAATAGCATAATGAAAGAAAAAATTCACTACCTAAAGTATGTTAAAGGTCATCCGCAGATCGCTTGTCCAAAACACACGAATGATGAATACGATAGAGTTCCAGTATCAGATTTACGTGTTCACATATTATTGCTATCATCGCTTAATTATCCTGTGAAATCCCTATATCAAAACTTTGCAACTGTAGTCTTTTCCTTTCACTTCTTTCAAATTTCCGATCCAACTTCTATCTTTTTTCTCGTATTCTTGTTTCTTGCTTTCTAAATGTGCGCAACTATCTCTTACCAACCCGCTGCAATCGAATTAGAATACCGACCAGTAGTAACATAACCACAACTACAACAAAAGCGCCACAACCAGACAGTTTCAAAGTTAACAGACCACGACCAGCTAAATCCGTCCATAGTCTAGAACAAAAATCCACAAAAAACCCTCGCTGGGCGACAATGACGTGGCCTACGGAAACCATGAAATGAGAACATCGCTGCGGACCACTGATTTGGTTTATGTTACTTTGAAAATCTCGATGTGAAATCGTATTCATATCTTTCGGCATATCCTGAGGTTATTTTTGTTTACCACATGAATTTATTTAACATTTCGATGAGCACATATGACGTCTTACAGGGTCATACGGTGACGTTCTACAACAGCTAATCCGGTTCCAAAAAAACATCCTTCCTTCCACAACTGAAATCTAAATGAATGAGACCGAAAAGCACGTGTTTGTTAATTCCCAGATAGTTACTGCCACCAATAATTTTTAATAGGAAGTAATATCCATGATACTCAAGAAAAAAATGTAATCGTTACGAAATCGATATTTCACCCCGGAATTTTTGTTAATTACCAGATAATCAGAGTATTGTTGATAATGAGGACAATCAAAAAATGGATGTTTTCCGCAAAAGTTGTGTGACGTGCGAATTTCTTTTTTCGAAAAGAGTATGATTAGCATTGCCGAAATTGGGTTTACAACAATGATATACCCTTTCTATGCATTTATCCGAATAACTCCTTAGGAATCAAAACATTGGTTCGTATTTGGTCTGCGATCATCCAGTATTTTACGGTAGAACCAGGCTAGTAGACTTGGAAAGGAAAATTCTATTGCAACAGGAATAACGCAGAGATTTGACGGGTCGGGATAACTTCTGACGCAATTTTTCCGTGAGACTTCTTTTGAAGAATGGTATAATGGCTATGAGCTATGCGAAAGCCTTATCGCCTTACGAGAATAAAGGTGTTCTCGGACTACCCGAGGTTTCCATCTTACCATTTTTTCCGGATATATTCTAGGTTTATCTGAGGTTCCAACCATAACAATATGTTCGATCCTACCTAATACCTTTTTTCTGATAATTCCGGTAGTTTCTCGTCATTTCATGACAGTGCCTTGAATTGAAGTAGCACTTTTCTTTTTTTGAGGCATGGTAGTTAATGGCGGAAATGGAATTGCACTACTCAGCAGTTATTGGATTCAGGTCTTTATCTCATGTAAATTTAGGTTGTCGACGATCATCATGAACTGAAGCGAAAAGTGAGTCAGCTTGCAGACTTACTTTTGGCGAGTCGTTGTTGCGTGCTGCATACAGGAGCTGGTATCAGTACTGCAGCAGGTATACCGGATTTCCGCAGTCCCAAGGGATTATGGACTCTGGAAGCACGAAACGAACCGATCGATGATGGGGTCAGTTTCGTTGAAGCTTCGCCAACCTACACTCATTATGGAATTAATGCATTGGAAAGTAAAAATATCGTTAAGTGAGCTATTTGAATTTATTTTTATTTGTTAGAAACCTGGACAAGGAAAGAGATTTTGGAAAGCTGGGATTTACAACAAAAGAAAGAAAAAAAAAACAAGGAACAGAAAGGAAGAAAAGAAGAACGTTGGTTATGAGCACATTTTCATGATTGTCTCAAGCCGTCAGAAATGTCATAAATTTGTGAAGTTGCACAAATAAGTTTTTTTTTTCTATTCTTGAGATTAACTAAAATCGTTCAAGTTGCTTTTGAGGTCCTGTAAAAATATACATGCAGTAGTTATTCATTATAAACTGTTATAACTTCAGATTTGTTATTACTCAAAATGTGGACGGTTTGCATATTCGTTCAGGATATCCATTGAATCGTATCGCTGAACTTCACGGAAATGTATTCCTGGAAAAATGTGCTAGATGTAGGAGGTAACCAGAATCCTTTTTATCTAAACTTTGTTTTATATTAAAATTTCTTTTTTTTGTGAATTTCCAAAACTTCGGTTTTTAAAACAGTAAGTTATTTGCCATATTTATATATTAATGGTTTGAAAACAAATGAATTTTCTGCCTTTTTTCCTCTGCCTTCTACTAGATATTACAGGCAAGTATATTGGATGGTTTTTCAAGACAAGACTGACAATTGATTGTTTTAGAAGATATTATCGGACTGTACCAACTGGAAGCATCGGATTAAAACCTACCGGAAAACGATGTGAAGGTACAAATAATGGACGACCTTGTCGTGGGATGCTGCACGATGTTTGCTTGGATTGGGAAGATCCACTACCAGAAGAAGATCTTTGTGCAGCAAATGAATTTGCAAGGTTGTTTTAAAACGTGCTAGTAAATTTTCAAGTTCTGTTTTTCCTCTGAATTTGCTCATTTGAAATAGGTGTCATCCGTAATGAAAGAACGATATTTGCTGTTTCATAAGGGCTTCCAGGGGCTTTCTCATGACTATTATTTAGTTTCTTAGTTTCTCATAGGTCTTTAATAGAACCGTCAGATTATGCTGTTAGCACATCAATCGATTGTACGAATTCTTTACCATCGACCTTTCCTGAAAAGTTCCTTGATTCCAGTACCATCCTATCAATTCATCCACTGTGAGTGGTCCATATCCAAATGCTATAATTTCATTATTACGGGTGTAAATCAGTGATTGCAGAAATGCCGACCTCAGCATTTGTATGGGTACAACACTCCAAATAACTCCTGCTGGTGACCTACCGCTTCTGACCAAGAAAAATGGTGGCAAAATGGTCATCATTAATCTTTCGAAGACAAAACATGTAAATTTCAAACAAAGTATTAGTGAATTATATTTTCCAGTAATGATTATCGAGGTTTCATTGGTTCTCATAGTTTTTTCAAGTCTAAATTTTTATCTGCTTTAAAAAAGCGAAGGATTTTTTCGAAGATTAGGAATTTTTGTGCTAGATATATAGTTATAATGATAACACAGAAAAGAGCTCTGTCGCAGAACGGAAAGTTTTAGAATTGCTTTGGAATGGGAGAAGTACGTGACCTAGCTAGCCAGAAAAACTGGCATATGACTTCACGTTTTTTAAGCCCTTCTGAGAGATTTTTTCATAATAGCATTCTGGGTTTTTTAGAATAAATTTCAAGGTCATATTTTGCATGATATCCCCAGAATAAATAACTTGTTCATTTGTTTGATTTTTTAATTAAGGATCAGAAAGCCGATCTCGTAATTAATGGGCATGTGGATGATGTCATGAGAATGCTGATGACTACAATGGATATCGTTGTTATACAGAATTTTAATCCTAATTTCGTTGTGCCTTTTTCTATCCATCCACTAGAAAGGTTTACAAAAAATAGGAAGCGACGGAAGCTGAAGCAGGAAAAGGAGGAATAAGAAGTTATTATCATTAATATTTGTGTCACGTAGGGTTCATATTATTGGTCCGAATGATTGATTCGAGAATTGCATATTCCTGTTATCTCCTGTTGAAAATTTTGCGTTTCCGCTTATCATCTTTTTTGTTCGGGAGTATGTAAAACATCAAGTCAAAAAACTTCTGGTGTTAGTATCCTAACTTCTGGACTCTATTCAAAAGCTTGTTTTAGAAATATGAATGGAGATTTTGCAAATCATTCCTATATAAATTATCCACTTTTAAAGATGGAAACAAATTGATTCAATGAAATAAAATTGTCACAGTTGCAGGCACTGTGAACTGTAATGGACGAATGATGTTGTACTTTTCACTTTAAACGACACTGATAAAGTTAACTATTAGTCTGGCCGTATGTATCTGTGATGGTTAAGTAACGAGCTCAAATTTTTGGAGTCATCTGATCATGATTCAAGCATCTGATCATTCGGATAAAGCCCACGCTGAATGAATCATAAGCTTCAGGACCAGTAATGTGGGACGCAAGTAGTCAATCACAAAGTGGACTAGTTACGATCCAAATCAGAACTGCGCACTAATATAAGGATAAATAATCCAGAGCACTAAAGCGATAGGAATTCCGGTATAATTCCAGTAAAATCCATCACATGTTTCGCGTTTCAGTTTTTCATGTAAATATTTTAACTCAAACTGTATCAAATAAATAATATTGAAGTTGAATTACTCTGTTATGATACAACGAATTCATTGCTGTTTAATCGTTAGCTGCAATGATTTCAAACATTATGAGGGATTCATTTCTTAATAATATCGGAATGGATTAATTAGGTGGAATAATACTGATTGTGTCATCGAAAGGAAAGAGAGAGAGAAACGGAAAAAAAGTGTTCAAGTAAGAAGAACGCATAATTAGTTACAACACTCAAGACGCATATAACTTCATTTCAGAAAACAAGTTGCAAGAAGATGACCAATTTATTATACTATTTTGTGCTTAATTATATTAAATTTTCGTCCAAACTTCCCACTCCATCCCTTCTTCCTTTTGATATGAATTCAATTAATATGAGGGTGATAAGAAGTCGATGATCATGGATGTCACATTATGCACAGTGTCATCACTTACGAACAATATGTGGATAATGTAGTAAAATATTGTAAACAATTGGAAGAGAAAAACTGCCAAACTTCCTGTGGTACTTTTTCTTTTTTGATTTCTTACTGGAATATTTCCCCGAGAATGTCGACCGGTACTTGTTTTCTCTTCAGTGAAAGGGAAAAATTTTTTCTAAGGAGATATCACAGTTTTGTCCTTAGACGATCAAAGATAGAATAGAAATTTTATATAATTATGAAACTTG
>NW_018108357.1:23686-28376 GCF_000183805.2 Loa loa | reverse complement strand
CACACATACACACACATATACACACACACAACGGATACAGATATGCACAGCAGATGCAAATAGTTATCGTCACAGGCATATGTGACATGAGGTATTACATGAGACATGAGTATTAACACTTCCTGATTCGTCATGAACAGGAAGAAGTTAAAAGCTGTCGTACCTGTAGTGGAAAAATCTCTTCCTCCACTCTCCTTCACAGCTTTCATGGACCTGAACAAATTACCATTCAGAGTAACAGATAGTTCTGTCCAAATTCACCTGGGTAGGATCATTAAGTGATCAAAAATTAAACTATGTGCACCCTTGAATAATGAGTGGAAAGTCACGAATGTGAAAGTGAAGGTAGATACCATGCTTTCTAGTTTCGGCCACTAACAAGGTCAGCTGCTTACTACTTGCCCGATTTTACGCTTATTGGCTATTAGATTGACCAAGTGCTACATCACTGAAAAATGAGGGACTCGACATGCAACCAGATAATTAGTTACAACACTCAAGACGCATATAACTTCATTTCAGAAAACAAGTTGCAAGAAGATGACCAATTTATTATACTATTTTGTGCTTAATTATATTAAATTTTCGTCCAAACTTCCCACTCCATCCCTTCTTCCTTTTGATATGAATTCAATTAATATGAGGGTGATAAGAAGTCGATGATCATGGATGTCACATTATGCACAGTGTCATCACTTACGAACAATATGTGGATAATGTAGTAAAATATTGTAAACAATTGGAAGAGAAAAACTGCCAAACTTCCTGTGGTACTTTTTCTTTTTTTGATTTCTTACTGGAATATTTCCCCGAGAATGTCGACCGGTACTTGTTTTCTCTTCAGTGAAAGGGAAAAATTTTTTCTAAGGAGATATCACAGTTTTGTCCTTAGACGATCAAAGATAGAAATAGAAATTTTATATAATTATGAAAACTTGAAAAGGATGAGTCTCATGAAAGGAAGTAATGGTACTCTATGCTACACAAAAAGAACTGCTACAGGCTGGAATTAATCACAGAGATGAAAGCGAATGATTGCACAGAGAAAATACTTCTGAATTTTCTTGATTTTTATCCAGATTTTAATTTTGCTCTTTTAAACTAATTAAGATTATGTGGCAAATTGCAGGAAACAAAGGTCGTGTCATATGCATTAGGGGGACCATAACAATAATCAATTTTAAAAAAAGATAAAAAGGTATGAATACAAATTCAGAAGCATAATGTCGTAAGATCAGTCGCCACCATTGTATGCATAATCCGCTTTGTTGTGCATTATTAGACGATCTTCCACAAAATAAAAACTGTCGGAACGTGTTTCGTATGGATTTGAAATCATTTCATCTACTGAAAGAATCAGTTGGAATCTAATTAGTTATTTAGATCATACATCATTCAAACCCTTGATCAATGGAGTGATTTGGCAGCTAGCATTCGTGTGCGCATATTGACTTCTTGACGGACAGAAAATAAGTGAAAACAATAGCACAGAAATGTGATACGATACGCTGAATGAATGGATAAGTTTTGATGATTACGATAGACAATGATTGTATAATGCATTAAATAGATATCATTTAGTTGTCAATGTTAACGTTAAAGTAACTCAATAAGTTATCACCATCAATTACCTTTACTTGTCATCTGGATAATTTAAAAAACAAACAAAAAAAAAAAAGTAAGAACAAATATGAGTAAGCGAGCTAAGCATGGAATGGTTTAAATCAATCCTCTTTTGAAAGAAAATCATTCCGCTTCAACTATTATCACTGATTACTGAAAAAAAGAAAAGGACAAATTTCACACTTTTTTTCACTCACTAGTCATAACATTTGTTTAGTTTTCCATATCCAGAAATTTGGCAAATCCTCAAAAATTATCATAAATTGTATTGGCGCAAATGAAGAAATAAGCAAAAAGAACAAATAAATTTAAAAAAAAAAAGTCGCTGAAACCCAATACCATTTAACTTTTAGCCAATGAATGGTTATAAAGATCGTTTTGGGATTTATTGAATGTTCGGGAATGAAAACAATCAAAAGAAATTAAGCTTGTGATGAAAGAAATAAAAATAAGTAAAGGAATATGACACTATGCAAATATTCCGTTTATTGCTGAAAAAACTAACTTAATGATTCGGAGAGTTGTGGAAAATCATAAATATGTTCACAAGTATTTCTACTGTTCGGAATACAGAAGCCAAATTCGAAATCAAAACTTTTTAACAAACGATCACGGAAGAAATGTCGTTCAATCATGCGAAATTTATTCACCGGTTTATTTCCAACATTGAATTCAACACTGGAAAAAATCATTGTCAACCGGGATCTAGCGATAATTTTAGGAAGTTTTCAGAATTTTACTAGATTTTATGCTTTGAAATCAAAGAAACGATGCAGAAAAAACGAAGCACAAGAAAAGAGTATGAATGCCATGCCTAGGGTAGCTCGTTCAAAGTTCGAATTTTCAAACGACGGACAGTGATCGATAAAGCTCTTCGAAATTAATCATATAATCACAGCGATTACTTTTCTGCTTGGCTCTCGCACAATTATGCCATCTGAACTTTTTTACAAAAATCCAAACGAAAATTAAAATGCATTAAACTCGTTCCTCACGATCTATATATAAACACGACTTACGTTGCACCAACATGTTTAAGAAGTAGGAATGCAGGTGTGAACTGATAACGAACAAAACGAGCAGCACGTGCATCATCACATTTTTCCAAATTCAAATCATCAATGTCAAGCTCTTCTAAAAATTTAAATTATTTCAAAAAACAACATAGGTGAAGAGAAATGACTAATGAATGATTGAAACAGTTATTTCATAGCGCATTTAACATCATTCATGAAATATGATAAATACACGTAGCGTAGTGAAGATGGGAAATTTTCACACACTAGTAAACTTGAAATATCAGCTGAGGTGAAACAATGAGAAAAGAAGCTAACTTACCTGTAGTAGGTTTGGCAATCTCGAATAAAATCTGATCTGTGTCTAAATCACGAATTTTAAACCTTGTAAATTCGATATCATAAATGTTTGCGTCCGGTTCACATAAATAACCTGCAGGAAAAGAAATGACAATACAAAATAATAAAAATTTGATCTTAATCAAAAAAAGAATCAAACAAAACGAAATAAATGAATAATAATGAGTTTAGCTATTGAATAAACATATCTAACCATTTCAATGAAATTAAATTTTGCGCTTCCTGTACTTCGATCTTTTCTTTTTCTGTGAAAGAAATATAGATGGATACTTGCAATGACTTCTGTTATTTCTCTTTCAATAATTTTAAGACAATTTATGATTTCATTTCAAAGAAATCTTTACGGAATGAGGAATGGGGAGAAAAAATAGAACAAAAAACTATTTATACCTTAATTTAATTTCAATTAGTATTTCAACTTAGCTAAAACAGAAAAAGCAAACAAACAAACCATCGGTAATTTTGTTGAGGCGTAATACATCTTCCGGTGTTATTACTGGTCGTGTTCGAAGTTCTGCTTCTGTCAGTGGTTCTCGTATTCGATTATCCGTCGAAGTCGATGATGAACATCGACGCATCTTCGATATCATACCTTCCGGGACTGCTATTTCTTCAATTATATTGATATACAACAGTCAAATATTGTGATTCTTTGATATTCATAATAACGATGATGATGATGATGATGATGATGATGATGAATGATGGTGATGAATGATGATGATGATGGATGATGATGATGATGATGATAGGGTTTTATCAACAACGTAAAATCATAATTAACCAATTGACAAACTTAGATCATTTAAATGATAAGCTTTTAATGCAGTATTATTTCTTCCTGTCGCTGAAATCGCGAGGAGAAGCAGTGAATCAATAATTGTTTTGATACTGTTGGTATAATGTATTGTAGGTATAGATATACTGTGGAATGTAAACTAATATTGTGCATCCACTGTTTTATGTTCCCTAATAATAATAATTCTCGTGACCCCAGAACTGACCTCGGAACTGACCTCAGAACTATCCCAGGATCCGCCCTGTTCGAGGAAGAAGAAGGTCTTGAGCGCTAAATCGTTTTTGAAAAACGTGTTCCAACAGGTCGGTTGGAAAGACGATAACGGGCGTCATTTGATCTCTGATTCCCCTTTTGTTCATACTGATATTATAATCGTTGAATTCGTTTCTGTATTAACCAACGCATACGAATAAAGGTTTAATTACCCAATTTTGAGGTACTGTCAACTAAAGAGGCAGAAAGAACCCTTTATCTTTGTCACGGTTGAAGAAAATCGGCCTCACTTCCCATTATAACTTATGCAGATATGATAAAAAAATTTCCTGATATTTATCCTTCGAGAATGAGAGAGAGAGAGAGAGAGAGAAAAAGAAATAAAAAAACTTCACTTCATCGATACACCTTGCTCCTTCTTCTTGTCCTTAATTGATAAAAGATAGTCATTTTTATAATTATGATTAAGTACCTTGAAATATAAAAATTACACCAAATACACACATTTCACTTACAAAGAGATATTTGATATGAATGAAAACAATACATCCATGCTATATTTGTGTATAACTTTCATATATGACGATCATTTTTCGTTTCCATGACAAGGAATTTCGTTTCCACACTAACAAACAGAGAGAAAGAGAGAGAGAGAAAGAGGGAGAGAGAGAGAGAGAGA
>NW_018108357.1:21294-23666 GCF_000183805.2 Loa loa | reverse complement strand
AGAGAGAAGAGAGAGAGAGAAGAGGGAGAGAGAGAGAGAGAGGAAGAGAGAGTATGTTGTGCTCTATTGAATTTCAACTAAACTACCTTCCACAAACGTTTTCATTATAGAAAGCTTGTTAAGAGGCACAACTAATTATCTCATTTTGTGATTTTATTTGTATTACTCGAATCATGCTGTATATGTATGATAATGCTTTCTCTTTTTCTTTCTTTCTTTTCTTCCTCCAATTATAATTAATACATTCATATCAATCATTGAAACAATTTCTTAAGCAAATTTATCGACAAATTTTACTGCAATTGTTTTCGAGTTTACTTTATATTAAATGAAAAATTCGTCATTCATTGTTAGTTGAATGTAGATTGTATGGAGGGAAAGTTTGTTACAATTTTCTTTTTATTTTCAAAAATTCATTGAGTAAAAAAGTTGAGGATTAACTTTTTTTGAAGAAAGTAAATAAATAAAAGATAAAGAAGAATAAATGAGAGAAATCGATTAATTTACAGTATTTGCAGATTTTTCAAAAAGCAGAAAATTGTGAAAGAAATCAAGAAGAGAAAACAAATAGTGAAAATATCAGCAATGTAAGAGAGAAAAAGCTTAGGAAGGAAAGAAGGAAAGTTGTAGTATGGAAGATAATTGGGAAAATCACTGTTCCTTTATGTGCGATTTTCAAATAAAAAGTAAAAAAAGGAAGAAATGTTAATTTGAAATTTCTTTTCCAAATTTATTCCAAAATGAGAGAGAAAGGGAGAAATAAGTATAAAAAATGAAAGTTTTTAAAACTTCCTGCATGTTTATTCATTTTTACATTTTTATAAACAGCAATTTTTTATATTTAATAAAATTATTTTCGATAAAGGATGAATCAAAAATAAATAAATGGAAAATTAATTATTAATGATTTAATCTTAATTACAAAAAAAGAACATATCCTTGTTAGCATATCATACGATGAATTAAAATATTAATAAGTATCGAAATCACATTGAAATGCCAAGTAAACCACTTTCATATGGAGTAACCGTGTATTTAAGACAGTATATTATATAATCCTCCCAGTAATTAGAATAAATGATGGATACTGCAGTTAACATGAAATGAAATTACCATACGTGCAATTACCATAAGTATTTACCAAATTACCGTAAGTAGGTTGTTGAATTGTATTTTCTACTATTCAAGATTTTGTTCCACATTAAATAATGGATATTCTGCCATGAAGACGAGAAAATATTTAAAAATGAATACTAATAATAATCGGAAAGTAAGGACAAAATAATATTTCTAATTGTATGCCTTTCCGGTTTAACATTTACAATACTTTCATAATATTAACATTTATAATATCATGTAAGCTAAGTTAGAATTTTAACTTTCTTCAAAATAATATTCGAATCCGTAAAGGATTATATGTATACAATACGTAACACAAATTGTACTATTCTTTTTTGCCATTTTTAAATTTTTAGTTTTTTTTTATTTTCGTTTTATATAAGTAATAAAATATTATGTCGAATGTAACACTATATATTATAGTATTACATTCAATATATATGAAAACAAAAAGGGGAAAGACATTGACATTGTCACTTTTGTCACAAACAAAATGGATAGATAATAGATCAATACGAAAGACAGCCTAAGATAGGCTCATCATGTAAGCTAAGTTAGAATTCTAGCTCCCTCAGTAATACGCATTTGTTAATTGTTTAAAGATTTAATAAACCTTATTTTGCCTTCTCTCCTACTTATGATACTTATGGCATAACTGCAACAATTATATTGGATTTCAAGCACAGTAAGTTACAATAAATTTTCGAAAAAAAAGTTTTCATTTGTATTATTTATATTTTAATAATTATACTAATTGTAAATAAAATA
This sequence comes from Loa loa, assembly GCF_000183805.2. Taxonomy (NCBI): domain Eukaryota; kingdom Metazoa; phylum Nematoda; class Chromadorea; order Rhabditida; family Onchocercidae; genus Loa; species Loa loa. Next base: position 21,779 of record NW_018108357.1, on the reverse strand, counting down.
AAGAATAAATAATTGAAGCATTGCTATCGTAACAAGATATAAAATAAAATTTGTTGGAGAGATAATTTTGAATGTTGATATTCAATGAATTAATAAACAGAGTAAAAGATTATGAATTCGTCAATTTTTCTCAGCTATTTTAAATCGGATTAAATAAATGAATTAATTGATAAAAGTAAGATTAGGAATAATTCAGAATCATCTGAGATTGTTGTATGTTTGTTTTCTTTTTCCTTTTTTTTCAATTACTAATACGATCATTTAACTATACGGTAGAGCAAAGCTGTTATTGTAATGAACAAATTTAGAAAAAAAAAAGAAGAAATAATTGAAAAGACGAATTCATGACAAGCCTATCTTTTCATCATTAAATTTCGGAGTACTTTCAGGAAAGAGAGGATGAGGAAAATTTGATTCCTTCAAGTGACTGGTGAATAAGAGAAAAACGACATGAATATGTTCATCTTTTTCCTCTAAAATGTGAA
>NW_018108357.1:5110-21236 GCF_000183805.2 Loa loa | reverse complement strand
TTTAATTCCTTAATGTTTTTAATCTTTACGAAAATTTAAAAGAAAAGGAGTATTGCTTTTTCCATTGCATTGATTATTAATACAACAATTATACTTTTAAAGAAATAAAATAAAAGAGAGCTTATTATGTATCGATGACATTAAACTTTCTACTTATTAAATAAATAAATTAAAATCTAAAAGAAATAATATTATAGATTTACATATATTTGATTTGTACTCTTTTTTTCCCCTTAAAATAATGAAATACATAAATTTTGATATAATGAACTTTTAAAACATCACTTCGACACTTTATTATATTCGAATTTCCTTACCTGTAATGATGGATAAGGATAGTATAAATGATAAATTGATAGGGAAGAGAAGTTATCAGGAGGGAATGATGCACACATATAATGATAGTGCCAATCTAATGTTAATGAAGAAAATGCTCAAAATGAAATAGCCACTTCAAAAATGAGCAAATTTTTGAGAATATTAAGTGAAACTACGAATATTTATTTACGATGAATTATTCGTGAAGAATCTGAAGAGCAATATAAATGCGCAATAATTTTAACAATATCGAATATGCATAAACACACATAAAGGAAAGGAATGAGGGGAAAAGTTCATTGCAATCAATTCATTTCTTTTAAACAAATTAATTTCAGATGTATTCTTCTTTCGCGTCCTATTTTTTGAAAAGATGACCAAGATATAAGAAATAATTCGAAAGTTTCGCAGATTCCTATTCGGAATAAAAATTTTGCAGTGAATATAATGTTACAGTATTTGACAGGACTTGATAAAAAACAGGTGGAACTGTATTGTAGAACAGTAGTAAATATATAAAATTAAGTTACCTTTTAATGAGTTAGTCAAAAAAGGAAAGCTTTTTGTAATTAATGCAAAAACTAATTCCACCTATCTGTTTGGATTTATTTAACATTCCTGCTCGATTAATATCATATCATTTTTGATGACGAATGACAAAAATACTATGATATACTTATGATGGCTAGCATGGTAAACCACCAGACTAATAAGACAACTATATACTTACTTCGGCTATCTAAAAAGCAAAGAAAAACCAGATATATCTGGAAAATTTTAATATCCGGAATATTTCCATTCACTGTCACATATGAACTCACCCCATCAAACATTGTCATCCATATTTGACAGTAATTATTATAACAGATAAAAGATTGCATAGATAAAGCAATATTATAGAAAAAAAAGTGACAGTAATATACAAAAGCAATACGCCAATATATGAAGCATTGAGACACAACACAAAGAATCAATAATAACTATTGCCTTTCGAGAAAAAAAAAAACCGATGTCCCGTCTAGTTATATATAGGTGAACATCTGCTAACGAAACACCTGCTAACAACTTTACAGTATCCAGCAGTGTCATTTTCTGTTCCTGTATTCAACTATCAGATGCTGGCAATAGTATTTAAGTATTGAGGAATAGGGAAGAGAATATGTTATGAGAAGGCAAACGATGCATATATAGCATTTATGAAATAGAATTTAGAAATGAATCAATCAATCTTTAATAAGTCCAAATAATCTAGTGCTTGAAAAAAAGAAAAAGAGTGAAGCGGTAAGTTCTAGCTAGTAAAATGTGAAACTTTTTTTTCCTTTGAAATTCAAAGAAAACTAACTCAAGCGCAAGTCACAAGTAACTGGCTTTTTTTTTATTGAGATGATGTGAAGACATATACACGAGACGTTCGTTTAATTAAAACTTGTCGTTGCTGGAAACAAAATTCATTTCACCACATTAATTCGGGCCTCAAGTTTATACAACAGTAGTATCTTGAAAATCGATATATGTTTCAGCAAGGAACTGATCCATTAGTAGTTATGATTATTTGTCGATAAAAAAGTGACACATTCTTACAAATCACACTCATTCTGATACAGGATATCGTGGAAATTTTCGTTTCTCTAATTACGGCACTGAGTTAAAGTAATGAGAAAGCTAACAGTTGAGAAAAAAATACGTCAGTAAATAAGGGAATGAAATCACGAAGAAATAAAACGAATCAACAATTAAAAAGATTGAAATTCAACGTTGTATTTTGTAGGATGAATCATCGGAAATTAAATATCGTAAAAACAAATCAGTAAAGCAACAATGATGATTACGAAATTATAATTATCTTTTTTCTCTCCCTTCCTTGCAATAAGATTAGCATCTTCACTTGCACCGTCTAAAATCGGCTAATACTTACAAGATCGAATTAGAAATGGGACAAAATAAGTACAACTAGAAAACCGATTACTGGTAGTCAATCTAATAATTAAGATTAACTTATTTTCTCAAATACAACCAATAATGTAACCATAGCGCATTTAATTCTTACCTATAGACTGTTCAGGATTTCTAACTTACAAAAGCAATTTGTTTTAAATTTTTCTAAAGAAAATTTCTTTGTTGTATGGATCAAAAGAATTATTAGAAAAACCAGAGAATTATCAAGAATTATCCAAACTTTGGTCACCAGACTTAAACCTCCATTAGAACAACAATTACAGAACATATCATCAAGCACACAGTTTTCTTCAAAAGCTCTGAAAATTGAGCATATGAGCTTAAAAGTAATAATACCTTTATTTTATTGTGTGATGATGAAATTACAAGAAAATAAGGCTAATATAGAAACAGTACGCAGAGGTATTCAGTCTATTAATGGAAAGCTTCCTTATTCGCTTAAAAATGAAAGCACTCACACAATAATACATTTAGTCTGCATCTTTGATTCACTAACTCAAATATCCAACTATTTCTGCCCTGATCTAACATCCTAAAAACAAAAACCATTCTTAAAAGAACGATGCAAAAATCAGTCGCGTACAACCGATATCAATGATACTTCCGTGATGCAGGTACGCAATTTCATGACTGTAGTTCGCACTGCTGGAGGCTGTACATGAACAAAGAAGAATATTCGTAGTGCAATCATCACTATTTCTGTACGTTATTCCATTAACACGAAAACGATCGCCATGCTTCAGAAGGAGTTCAAATCGTCGAGAAACCTTTAAAAAAAAATGAAAACATAGCGTCCTTTGATTACTAGATTGGTCTTGATCACAGTTTCATCAGCTTTTTTTTCTGCTAGAAAATCCGGGAATTCTGAAAAATCGAAAAAAGAAATTCTGGAAAACTATTCAATTCGTTCATTCGCTAAAGAAATCTACAAGGGATTTATATCTGCGTGACTTCTGGACACACCTATTAAATCCAACAATATCGACAAATATTTTGGTCTGCCAAACGATAGACTAATTTATTTGTCGCATTTTGAGCTGATTTGAAATCCTAAATTTTTTCAACAAGAGATTTAGCCTTACAAAAATCCAATGGCAACGGTCTGAGTCAAGAGAATGCGAATAAACAAACAAGTGCAACACAAGTCATTGAACTCAAATCTTTAAGTAAATAAACAAACTTAACAATAAACTACACCGAAAAGAAAATGATATCATAGCGAAATGATAAAAGAACTTACTTTATTAAATAGTAATACAGCATGACGTCCAGCGATTGCACGACAAAGCGGTGCAACTTTTCTGAGATTGAAATCGCAAGATGAGTCGGTGCCTATAGTTGTTTTCACTTGTTGTATAGGGTAAGCATCCATGCCACTGGCTTTTAATACAGCTAGCACTGGCATATCATTATGTAAAATTTCTGCAACGAAGGAAATTAGAAAAAATTTGATTTAAAATTTTCACTTAAAAGATTTGAGCAAAGTATCATCTTAATGGAGGCAAAGCATACTTTTAAAAATATGAGTCAAAGACAGCGATACCCGTCGACATCGAAATATATATATATATATATATATATATGTATATACCTTGTCCACTAATAAACATGAAAGTATCCGGAAGGCTAACTTTTTTCAAATTTCAACTCCGTAATATTGCGAGAACTTTCCGCGGCACATAGTAACTGCTCCAGTCTTTGACAAGCAAGAGAACCAATAATGCGATATTCCACACTCTGCGAATTTTCCATCAACGACAGGCAGCCGCGTCGAATGCGTTTTAACAACGATGGTTCTATGAAATTCGCCTGAAAAGATAGGAAAATGAATAGCGGGACTTAACTGTAAATTTTGGAAACCAAAAATATTTCTTATATTTAAAAAATAAATTTCAATTCAAACTGTTACCAAACCATAACATTGCATATGAACATCGTTTTGTGATTTTGATTGATGCTGCTGCTCCGTCTCTCCAGCTTCCACAATCAATACTTCTCTTGTGATATCCGGCATTTTCTCCGAAGCATTTTCATCCTGCTTTTCACTCAAATCGGCTCTTGAATCTCTGGATAAATCTAGTTCAACCTGCATTTTCTGCATACGCACAATATTTTCAAACCATAAATCTTGCTCCTTTTCACTCGGTAACTCATCTTTTTTCCACCGGTTCCATCGTGTTTCATACAATTTCTTGATGCAGTCAGGAACGGAAAAATATGGACCATTTCTCTAAAAATTGAAACTGAATATAGAAATTATTAATTTATTGGATAATTAGTTAAGCTAAATGTTATAATAAAAAGTATGCTGGATTTCTTTCAAAAAGGAAACTAACATAGGAGTCTATGTCCAACACGTTATTACGATTCTGATATCCCGTTTGGTTGACAGAAATCGGTAACTCTTATTCATTAATTAACATGAGAAAATCGATCAATAAATGTTGGTAGTTAAGAAAAAGCCCAAAAAAACAACTCGTAGTGAAGGATTTTCGTAGCGAAGGACTCGTAGTGAAAGGAAGGATTTTTGTTAAAATTATTAGTGGAAATTATTAGTGCAAATAAAAATAAGCTGTTAATACTAAAAATTATTTTGAAGATGGAAAAAAACAAATTTCAGAAAATAACATTATGAATAAGATAATAATACAGTGGATCAACCAACCCTAGCAGTAACATCCCCCATCACTTCAACAGCAGCTTCTCGTTCCAGACGAGTTTTTTTTGAGGAATGAAATTTTGATTAAATGTTCATCAACCGGCTGTCTAGCATACTTCCGCCAGATAAGTAATCGTTTACGCAAAGAAAGTGTTTTTGCTAATTTTCGATCCTGGAATATTGCTGACATATGAATATTTGAACTTATTAAACCATAATAGAGAATTGTTTTGTTTTCACCGTGACACTAGAAAATATTTTAAAAAATTTTTGGAAGTTTTTTACTGAAAAAATTCAATTGACTCCGCCTTCTTATTATGAAATAAACAAAAAGCATAATTCACGATTCTTGAAAACTTCTGAAAAATTTTAACTTTTTGACGGTGTTTTTCCCTTTTTTTTTCTCAAACATGGGTATATTTCTAACGTAAACTTAAAGAATGAAACAATAGTGATAAAACCATTTCTAACAAACAGTGGTAATCAGCTGTCAAATATTTGTATATACATATACATATATATATATATATATATATAATTTATCTAACCAAAATATGTTCCACATGAGCTGGACACATCCATTTATCTTTCGGTACTGAAGGAAGAGGAGGTGTAAGGCAATCAAGATGATAGCAGAGTGAACAAAAATCACACTGAATAATTGTCGACTTTTCATTTCTCCTGAAATTAAGCAAAACATATCAAATCAGCAAATGAAAGGAACGATTTTGATTTATTACAAGAACTGAAATGGTATTAAAGAATGAATGTGGACATAAACAGCGAAGTTTCTTACAGATGTATAAAAGGAAGTTAATTATACCACAGTTATTTCCATCCAATTCACCTCATGGTCAGTTTTAAACTAAATTTGTTTGGTTTTAGTTAACCTAAAGGGCATAATTTTTGCCTGTTTACTTGAACTTCTTGATCTTGGAACATCTTTTGCTACTTCTGTAAAATCATATCTAGAGAAACTGTTTTTCATTTAGCTCCATCATGATGGAGGAAGAAGAGTTCTTTGAAGTTTTTGTAGCAATTGTAGGACGCCAGCAATCACCATTTTCTTTTAAAAGCCTGCAAAAATATCAACTAACGATGCACAAAGATGACAGATTGCTTTCGGCGGCGGCACTAATTGTGTGGATGTTAACCGCTCATCAAACGGTAAAGGTGGAATTTCACAAGATAAATCATGCGGTAAGGAGAACTGTTCAGCATTTGCAGCCAAAGCTGCATCAGCTAGTACTGCTAATGCACTAAGGCTACGGTCTGCACTTTGTTCCTTAATACCAGAAATCGCATGACTTCGGCGTACATCCAATGAGGAGTGCTCAACATCCTATAAAAGAAGGAAAATACAAGCTGATGGAATATCATTTTAGTTTGGAACAAAAAAGAAAATCCGCAGAGACTGGTCCGTAAAGTCCTTTCTGTACCTACTGGGTGCTATAAAAGAAACAAGTATAATTGGAGTTCTCAATTAATTGGAGTTCCGACAAATTTGTGCATTAAAAACACACATTAACAACCGAAAAAATAGCGGACAATACCACAGATTTTGATTTCGTTTGATTTCATATTACTAACTATCAATAGATTTTGACTTGGTTTGGTTTCGTGTTACTAAATATCAATATGTCATTTGTTTTTGGAAGCTGATAATCAGCAATATTAGGGCGTAGAGAAATGAAAATATGACATGCATATAGAAATAAAAAGTTTGAAGTAACGCGCATTTTCCTACCTAAATGTCATAATCTGAATCAAATGTTTGTTTATTCAAGGAAATTACAGTGCAAAAGAGAAGCTGGAGTCCTGACAAATCACTACGAGATAATTCCACAAATCAATCACTACCTCTCCAATTTCTGAGGATGTATGTAAACAAGCATCTGATTCAGACTTTGACATTTAAATATCTGTACAAAATTTCTTAGAAGATCCAGCGACTGATTTAGAGGAAATTTCGCTACTAATAATGTGATGAATACTCACTCTGTGTAATTTTCAGACACATCAGATGCCAAGTTCGTCATGGGTAAACATTAAATTTAATTGGGATAAAGAAATCTGTTAGTAACTTAATGTAGTATATTTGTACAAAGTATTGTACAGAATGCATTATAAGGTTAAACCTCCCGAAAAGTTAAAAACATCAATTTACCAATTTCGGTACTTTTTTGATTATCTTTGGACTGGTATCATGTGCCACTGCATGCATACAACGATTACATAGCCATTTTCCACTTGGGATAGAACTTCGTTCAATAGGTGGTTCGTGACACATTAAATGGAATGATGCTGGGCAACGATCACAGCATAAAAGCTCACCACCTTCCTGCAAATTCCGTACAAATGATAATGTTGATATTTCACGAAAGAGCAATCACTTGGGGTCTTGAAAATGCTGTCAAAATCTAAACTTTCATCAGGATAACTAATGTTGCTGACTTTCAAACTCAACCTCAAACTTTTAAATTTAAATAAGGAACTAACTTCCACCATACATTCTCAGGAAAATCGGAGTTTAAAAAAATTAAAATTACCATGCAGGCACTGCAGTACTGCGAATTTATTGATTTCCAACGTCGAGCTGGTTTTTCTTTTATCACCGATGACACCTTCTTTGTTTTGCTACTTGTTGTTGGACATGCGGTACAAGCCTCGATATACTGCAACGGACAAAACAAATAATGATAGATTATACTCTTTATTATCCTTCAGATCAAAAAACTACCTTGATAAGATCATTTTTCATTTATTTTTTCCTTGGTTTAAGTTGTTGCTTAATTCTTGTAACCCTGAGACAGACTGGACTAATCTATTTTTCGAAATGCATATAGTTGCTATCCCATTCATTCAGCAGTTCCATATATCAATCATAATTTATACATTTATCATAACGATTATTCTCCAATTATATAACTAAATTAATACTATAAATGCATATTCAACATTCCTTGACATGGAAATTCGATATGGAATGTTGAATTTTATTCTACCTGCCAGAATAATTGATCACTTCTATTTCTCAACTAAACAGTGCCAAAATCCGATTAATTCTCCGGCTTATATATGCACAGGTAAACACCACGTCACACCACACACACACATTTACAAATACACACAGACGCACATACACACACACTCACATACACACGCACACACGCATACACACACACGTACATACATACACATGCACATACATACACACGCACATACACATACAACACACGCACACATACAAACACATCGGGATAAATATGCAAATAACATATATAAATATGAAAAAAACAACATTTTAAACATCTCAAAAACATCAAAATCAGTTCGCGAGATAAATATGCCAAAAGAAAGAAGTAATTAAGAATCGAAGTTGAAAAGTACCTGAAATTTATTGAAGAGATAAATGAAAAAAAAGATCTAAAATACCTCGAGAAGGCCAGTATCCTGATCAAATACAGGATCGCTGTCATCTTTCGTCTCGTTGTCCATAAAACTGCAATGAACAACACCTTATATGTGGTGCGGTAAACCTAAAAAAGTAAAACAGCAGATCATTGTGTAAATATGAATGTACGACATTTCGATAAAAATTTTCGAACCCATATTTTCCTTTTCTTTCCGATAGATATTATTGGATAAGAGTTATCAAATTATGCTGATAGAAAGTTAAGCTTATCAATCATTCTTCAGACTGGGAATCCGAAATCATCACATTACTAGACAGATTAGTTAATGGAAATCGAACTTTCTTGACAGAAAATTAATAAAATCACAAAATATGTCGCTTTATTTTCTCTCAATCATCCTTATCATTCTTCTATAATATTTCGTCATTCGCAATCTAATCATTGTTTCGTCCTTTGATTCTATTACTATTAGAAGACTGCTCTTCTTTTGCTTTCCCATACTCTAAACTCCTCAACACTTTTTCTCAGCCTTACTGTTCTTCGATATATTTAAAGTAATTCCGGTAAAGGACTAAATCAGACTTGTAACAATATTCCGAATCCTGAAACAACTCCTTCCCTACCGTTAATCAAAAAACGAAATATCGTGTACTAAATTGGTTGTCGAACTACCTTTGTCGCAACTCGTACACCGACCTGTCAACTAGAGTAGTTCGGTTACCTTTTTCGGTGACGATGTCTGGGAATTTGGAAGATTTCTTGGTTTGAACTTTGAAATTGTTACATAATCCATCCAAAATTATGAAGGGGTTTTAGAATTTCGACCAGGAAATTACTGGGATCTTATGAATTTTTTGTTAAAAGATTCCCGGTTTCTTGAAGACTTTTGAAAATTCGGTGTGAGAATTCTTTCACAATCGTTTCAGGTGTTTTTTTTTTTTAAATGTTCTTTTTTTTTTCGTAGCTCTTAACAGGAAATCTCATGAATCTTCAGTTGACCTTGAACGTTTTTCAGCATCACTGATGAAATTAAGTTTCCCGTATTCCATCCCTTGCATTTTCGACCTCCATCTTCAAAGTTTATACATATTCCTCCAACAACGATGATTTCATTTTAAATTATACATGCCATCTTATGAATTTCATTCTCCACTTCCACTCACTCCTTCATATTCTAATGTAAATCCTTTTAAAACCAAACATAATTGTGTTGAAATTGCCACAACTGTTGCAGTTTTCCCAAATTTTCAGAAAATTTTTGGGACATATTTGAAATGATATAGATGAATTGTCTTTTTCTGCTTTTATTATATATTGGTATCAATGTAAACATCAATTCGCCGTTGATATGCAGTATGTCCGCTACGAATGAAGAGGAACACTGTTCCGCTCTGGTACCGTATGCAAAACCTATGATACTGCAAGAATTCTCTAGTGATCACAGAATGGTAACAATCAGTGGCCGAACATTTCAATTACGTCAAGATTGGCAACGAAATGGTGTCGCTGGAGTGATTTGGGATTCGGTATGATTCTGTAATGGTAATTACACTGTACTTATTGGTGGTATTAATATAATACATAATAATACGGTAGGGTACGGCAACGCCTTAGTTGGACGATACATTTGACCACTTCTACTGCAGTTAAAGATTATCGGTTTGCTATTTTTTCGGTATGCGTATGATTAGATAAAACGGACTTGTACATAACAAAGTCACATGACAAAATCTTTTCCTTCTTTTAAATTCAACAGTAAGTAAAAGTTATGATGTGCCTTTTTTTTGGTCGCATTTAATTCTGATCCCTGTAACTATGTAGAATCTTCGCTAAATTGTCAACTTTATAGTAAGACTTCCACAGTTCGAGTATCATCTTCTATCCTGGCTCAAGTATAATTGTGCTTGAATCTCCCATTTGTACTTTCCACACTTAAAAAATGTTTTTTTCAAGAGCATCGCCTTGGCTCGGTACATTTCGGAACATCCAGAATTGGTAATGAATCGGACGGTACTGGAACTCGGTGCGGGATTGGGTTTACCAAGTATCGTCTCAACCTATCAAGATGCTATGCTTATCCATGTGACGGATCGAGCAAGTACTATAAGTTTACTGGAAGAGAATGTTCGTCAGAATGCAAAGAACGATTGTGACATAGAAATTTTCGCATTTGATTGGAACGTTGACAAATTATCGCAGAAATATCAGGTATGTAATTCCTTGCAGAACAGTGAACAAAGGAAGACTTAGGAAACAGCTCATTCAGAAAATAGCTCATTCTTTGTCCCTTGATTCATCTGAAGCTGATGACTTTATTAAGGAGATGTTTACGCACGGCATGAAAATTGTTTGGGAAATCTATTCAAGATGTAGACCGCTAAATATGCCTCCAAAATTTGAATGTCGAGATAGTGCATCGTAATATGAGGAACTTTTAGGTGATTAATTGGGGAATTTTTATGGCGAAAAACAGTGAATATTATAGTAAAAATTTTTATTCTGTAAATTCCCGAAATCTTATGGATGCATACTGTGAATTGTTCAGGTACTTTTCAGGTTATTCTAGGAGCTGATCTTATCTACGGTGGCATTAGATTTGAACCGTTGATGAAATTGTTTTGGGATGCTAGTGACCACGATACGACCATATATTTGTGCAGTAAAATACGTTATCAAAGAGATCAAGATTTTTATGATCAACTTGTACAGGAACAGTTTGATGTTCGGAAAATTTTCTATGAAACTGAGTTTTCTGTAAACATTTTTGAAATTAAAAAACTGGCAAATTATTAGAACACAGTAATGTACGAAGTACTCACTCTTGTTTATTCATTTTCTTGAATTCCTTAATGAGGAAAAAATTTCCACAATTGATACTGTTACCCTAATCATGCGGAGCTTAGAACTTGGCTATCGTGAGGAAAGCTTTAAACCGAGAAATAATATCGATTGGTCATTAATCTTTACTCAACACCCGCTTCCAAACTGCTTACTGATTTGAACTAGTTATAGTGTTTTAGATGTTGATGTAGCTTATCTAGCTCAATTTCCGATTTTTTCGATTTCCGATGAGCGATTTATCATTATTCACCATTACACATCACTTTCTATTAAATATACCTAACAATCCCAAACTATTTATGATTTTTGGGACCAACACAAATTAGCTTCAGTAATCAGTTCCTTTCCTTCTCGATGTAATGAATTCGCGCAAGGCATTCAGCAGCAATAGAAATTTCATATTGTTTCATGAAATTTAAACAGTTATTACAAATCTCACTGCTTTCCATTTGACAAGAACAACTTGTCCGGATTGCTGTTCGCATGAATTCTAAACAGTTACCATCCTTTTTGCACTCCGGAAATGACCGATGTCGTGGACAAACCCAGCATTCGTTCACTTCATTTCCTCGGTCCTTTATAATAAGTTGAAGTAATGAACTGAGTTGCGCTAGGTTCACCCGAATATCTGCAGCCAATATTTTCTGCAAAAAAAGTAATCATATGCTGGCCAAAATAGAGTGTTAATAAGGAGAACTTGTTGCAATTCCCTGAAAAATCACAACAACCCAACCTACTTGTAATTTCTTGAAACATTTTTGTCCATAGAAAAATAATGAAATCTTTGCATTTACATTTTGGAATGGAATAACAGATCTTGATAAAAGTTTTTCAAAGTTTCCGAATTCTATTTTTTTTACAATTAAATGATCGAATGGCTATTAAATATCCCGGTGCTTCTACAAAGCGCGTCTAGACCACTACGAAGAATCACCTATAAAACTACACATTAGATGATTACCTCGCAGTAGCTGTTGTATTCCTCGGATGAGAAACAAGATCTACAATCGGCTAATTCCCTGTCTATATCCATCAGACGTTTGATTATCAGTTCAACAATTAAATCCACATTACTTGCATTAACAAAGTTATGGTTGATGGAAACTGTATCTTCCTAAATTTCGAGAATTTTGTCTGTAATATCTAGTCTCGCAGAATTCTCACAAAATGTAACTTGAGAAACTTGCCGCAGCCTTGCGACCATAATAATGGATTTGGTTAAAGCGCGAAGCGACATATTTCTAAAAGCTCTAAGTCGAGAATGTATAGTAGAATTTGATCGTTGGTGATTATGCAGTCCAAACCATTGATAAACAGCACCACTGGAAGGGAGGGAAGAAACAGTGTGGTAATCAGCATCTTAAATTTCGGAAATCGACCAAGGCCGGATATAATTACCCAGTCATCCATTAAACATTCTTTCAAAATTGTATTCTTTGGATTTGCATTCAAACTTTTCTGTAAGTCTTAATTTGCTGACTTGTAAAAAAAGCCTGACCAAATTATGTACTTGATGATACCAATTGGAAGGAACGAAAACAATTTCCCCTTCTTCTTGGATGAATGATATGACAGTAGCTTTAGGCCATTTATCTTGAACCGTTCGAATATCTTCTAAAAATGTGTCACGATCAATTCTAAAGCATTCTTCCCTGTTCGGTGGTACAAAATACCAAAGCTTTCGTCCGCAAATATTGGCCGACCAACTATATGAACTCATCACATCGGCATGAAATGGTGTCCTACAATAATATACTTTCAATGTTTCACACTGTAGACTTTAACAGAATTAAAAAATCATTTTCGAAAATGATTTCTGAACTTTAACATTACTTTTAAAATTCACTAATTTACCTAAAATGTCATTCGAAATTTGTTCGTCTTTTTGATTTTTTCTTTACATGTATTTCCCTGTATTTTTAATTTTTAATTCATTCATTTTCTTTTACAATATTTCTCAACTTTTTTTTACGAAAAGTAAAAAAAGTTCTCCGAACTTTCTCCATCTCTTTTAGTTTTCGCAAAGTTCTCATCTTTCTATATTTCATCTTACTATTTGCTTATCGATTTTCCAACCTTAAATGTGTATGATCGCACTAGTTTAAACTGTCAATTTTTTAAAAAAAATGTCATATTACAGAAAGTTTATAAGCGAATTCTGACAATAGCTGAGATGAATGCCTATTCTTACTAACTTTTATTAACTTTCTAACTTCTTTCATTAATTTTTTTCACTAACCCTTTAATCTTCCAAGAGTAAAAATTAAAAATAACTTTTAATTTTTCAACTTTATTAACTTCCTTTTTTTTGAAGTAACTCATGAATAGATCTGGACAAAGATCTACTCCATACAAAACTTACTTACTTGATAATCTATTCTAATAAAGCCTAACAAACCAAGTATTCTTGGCTCCGAAATAAACGAAGCGATAGTCGCCTAGTTGATTACGCTCATCATTTGACCATAGTTCATTGTTTATCCAATCAAAACGTAAAACAGATGGTAATCCATACATTTCGTAGGATGTCCCCGATTCTCTGCAAACGACAGATCAGTAAGAAATCAGAATTTCTAAAGAAAAATTCATGAAAGCTCACTAAACCATTAATAACTTACTGCTGAAAATGCCAATCTTTGACATAGCCAATATTATTTGACCCATTATTCTTTCGCATTATCTCAATATAATCCTTAAGCTTCATTTTCTGACATTTCATAAAGTTTAGGGAACATGAAGATGAGGACTTTTCCTCATAATCCATACATTTTTCACGATTTTCCATTATCTTATCAATTCTTTCTTTGACCAATGGTACTTCCATATGCCCTATAATACGAATAACAATACTTATCTTGATAGTAAGAAAGAAGGAATGCTTTACGAAACGAACAAATTAAAGTGAATCACAAATTGTGGAGAAAAAGAATAATGAAGTATATGTTTTCGACAGCACTGTTGATAAGATATACTGTTGACAAATCATGCTACAAATAGCTAATCATTTGCTGATATCAATGATCAATTCCAAAAGGTTAACAATGTAACCCATATTAATCGTTTGTCACATTACTGATGCATCAGATCGCCTAATCTACATGAATAAGAATGTTGCGAACGTTTTACTAAATGTTCCTCCTATTGTCACGTTAAACAATGATCCATTTGGAATGAATTTTCCAGATGAAATCATATAAAGATTGAAAAAGGAAACCAACAGTGTTACAAAAAAGCGTTCATGATTCAGATTTATAACCTATTTAATACCCTTATTAAAAAAAAAAATAAAAAAGAATGGACAGAAAAAATAATAAGAAAAATAGATGAACGGAGAAGTATTTGAAAGGCAATTCTTTTAAAGTTATAAATCGCAAAATACATATTTGTTCGAAAATAATTAATTTGTTTTGTTTGCAACACAAAAAACTAACCATATTTTTTAATAAAAAACTCGACATTTATAGCACTTTTCCCATTAACATGTTTCACCCATTGCCGTCGACTTTTCCATTTAGCCGTTGCTTTGGTATATATTCTACAGGGTTGATTTTTGAGCATGAAATCAATAAAAACATCAAGCGCTCTTCTTCGTTCTAGGCGTATCATTGGAAATGATAAGTTGGAAGTGTCACACAATTGTCCTTCTATCATTGCCATCTTTATTTCTTACTAGTATCTGCAAATATTTGTTTAAATTTAAATTTAATTCTATCCCCTGTATACACTAATTTGAAATTGTGAACAACTAAAAATATATTCTTAGAAATGTTCACATTTTAAATCTCAATATTATTTGTTCCATCCAATCATATCCGTAATTTTAAGTTATGAATATTTTTTAAAATTACATTTCCAAATAATAAATTTACATTCCAATTTCAATTATTTATTCCACAATTTACATATTCATTTCAAAGCACAGAAAATGTTAGTGAAAACAGTGCTAATACTATGGAGATAATAGAGAATGATAAAAATCTATGATATAATGTATTTGCATTGATTGAGAAAACATGCAAATATATGACCTTCACGATATGAGCAGTGATTAAGAGTAAAAGAAAAGTTGCCATGTTTTGAAGAGAATGCAGTGATTAATGTTATTCTCGCAATAGCAGAAGACAAAATATCAAAGGAATATAATTGAAGAGTGATGAATTACAGTAATGAAGAGAAGGTGGGACAGCGAGTGAGAGTATGTAAATCTATAATCATAAAGTTACTTGATTAATAAATAATGACTAATAAATGGAGTTCCGGAAGTTGTGCCGGCGTAATAGTTTAAAAGAAAAAACCAAAAACTGATGTTAACTATAGGTCGCAATTCAAGTCGCTAAGAAAAAGCTAAGCTCATTTATAGCATATTATGCATACACAGTCGGTCCTTTTTTTTTGTTTTTTGATTTTGCCAATTAAATCGATTATGTTTTTAGGAAGTAATACGTGGGAGCGCATGTAAAGTTTCAGTGGGTTTAATGGATGTGAATCTGAATCTCGATGTTATCACTGGTTTGTTTCCATGTTTTTCATCCAATCTTGTCGCTGTTGCGAAATTTAAACCATTTTGGAAAATTTCTAAATAGATTACTTTGTAAAATCCATATTACCTTTCAGGTGTATAATTTATATTTCTCTTCTGTGATATCTGTCTAAGGAATGATTCATTCGTAGGTTTCTTTTGAAAAAAAAAAGGAAAGATTTATATTTGGGGTATTTTAATAGTGATTTTTATGGGTTCGAGTTTTTTTCACTCAAATTGGTGTATTTGCAATTATTCATTTGTGCTGGTCCACATATAATATGAATCTTTCAATGCTGCAAGCGGATAATGCAAAATTTTGGATTTTCGTTTCAGTTTCCATTGGTTTTACATGGTTTTGTTTGTATGAATTAAATTATATCCAAATTTTTAATTATCCCCAAATTTTAATTATTT
>NW_018108357.1:0-4658 GCF_000183805.2 Loa loa | reverse complement strand
TTTTTTTTTGTTTTTTGTATTTTGCCAATTAAATCGATTATGTTTTTAGGAAGTAATACGTGGGAGCGCATGTAAAGTTTCAGTGGGTTTAATGGATGTGAATCTGAATCTCGATGTTATCACTGGTTTGTTTCCATGTTTTTCATCCAATCTTGTCGCTGTTGCGAAATTTAAACCATTTTGGAAAATTTCTAAATAGATTACTTTGTAAAATCCATATTACCTTTCAGGTGTATAATTTATATTTCTCTTCTGTGATATCTGTCTAAGGAATGATTCATTCGTAGGTTTCTTTTGAAAAAAAAAAGGAAAGATTTATATTTGGGGTATTTTAATAGTGATTTTTATGGGTTCGAGTTTTTTTCACTCAAATTGGTGTATTTGCAATTATTCATTTGTGCTGGTCCACATATAATATGAATCTTTCAATGCTGCAAGCGGATAATGCAAAATTTTGGATTTTCGTTTCAGTTTCCATTGGTTTTACATGGTTTTGTTTGTATGAATTAAATTATATCCAAATTTTTAATTATCCCCAAATTTTAATTATTTCCAAATTTCAATTTAATTAGGTCTCAGTTTCGTTTTACTTTTTCAGAAGCATGGCGGAGCGTGAGAATGAGAACTTCATTTGATGGTGAATGCATGAATGTTGATCCAAAATCAATGAAGGAGCTGTTTTGTATATTAGAAGAATTGAATCGACTGACAAGAAGTGATGATCCGAATTCCTTGCTAAAATCAAGCAATTTTTCTGATTTGGTTCGTTTTAATGTAATTTTAAAAAAAAAAAAGGTATTTCCACGTATGTGTGATAGACATACGTTCTCAATTTTTCGATATATAAAGACGTGTTAACATTCGAAAATGTTCCTATTTTCAGTAGGTTTCTTGAGTCATTTAGCATCAGTTCCCTTTCCCAGAATAAACAACATATGTTACGTTTATGGCAAGCAAAAGCGGATGGCGATATGAAATGGGGTATCGATGTCGTGGTAGCTAATTCGAACATTCGGAAAAGCTTGCATCCAAAGGTTTGGTTGGTTGTTGATGGACAGGAAATTGAAATGAATGTGGAGGTTTTTGCTAAATTAAGGTGATGATTTATGCCTTCTTTGATAAGTGCTTTTCCTTTGATAAGTGCTGTGGAAATCTTTGAAGTTTTGATTTTCGAAGTACCTATTTTAAAAGTTTCTAAATTTTCCCGAATTCCGTTGTTCGATTTCAGGTAGATAGCCATTCAGTATTTCAGTGTATTATGATGTATCCATTATCCAGCAACAAATTAAGTATTTGCCAAAATAACAACCCTTATGAAAGACTATCTTATTACGTCAAAAATTGCAGGCAAGTCTTTTCAGATTTGAGGTTTCGCGAGCACTGAACCGAATTGATTACTACACATAAGTTAAGTGAAATATCTTCTTATTTTTCAATATGTATTCGGTTGGAGAATGCGCGGGTAGAGGTAAATAGTTAAATAGAATTAAATGATACGAAGTTTTTCTTATCCTTTAAATTTAATTGATACAATGAGTCATGGACGTGAAGATTTGCTTATGATTGTATCACGGAAAAAAAATACATCATATGTATTTTCCAAAACTTGTTACACGTCCAAAACTTTTACATTCAAAAACTTTCAATACAATCCGTTTGTTCTGCCTTATAATGATTTCTTGATTATCTCAACTGTTCTGACGATACCGAATCGAACTCAATACTCTAATTCCAAAAGGATTTGTATTATGACCATTTTTTGTGCTATTACATGTGCAGGAACAGATCGTTTTTGCGGCTGTTTGTGTTGTTAGACAGTGCATGAAGCGTAGAAGGTTTTTTGCTATGCATCCATATCCGTGTAATTCGTTGAAGCATGGATTCAAACAAATTTTATATTTATTCCTGGAATAAACTTAATTCTAGCAAACAGCTGTCTGAATATTATATATAAAGTATCATTATGTTCGCTGAGTCATTTCAGTTTTTCTCTTTTTTAAGTTGTTTTCGGACTTTGTTATATTTATCAGATTTCCAAGATCTAAACTTGTTTATATTCTATTGATGAGTGCTATTTTGTTGTATATGCTTAATATCCTTTTTATCGTGTAAATAAAATCTAATATCTGAATATATATATATATATAAAAGAAAAAAAATTTGCAATTTCGAAATTTAGCGAAAATTATCACTGAGAATTCATCGGAATTTATTGCATACGTAGCGAAATTGTCTTGTAAAGATTCTGAAGATAGAGCAATTGAAACTTTTTTTTAAAAAAAAAGATTTGAGAATGAAATTTTCATCAAAGGATACCAAATAAATACCAAAATTATTATAAAATTACTAAAGAAATAGCGGAATAGTTTGTGAAAATACTCGTCCTACCAACAAAAAACAATATGAGTGCAAAAGAGTGCTGAAAATTCCGAACTGTGATTTTATTTAAATTGAATCATTTGGATGTTATATTTGAAAAGTATTTGAGAAATCAAATATATTTAAGATTAATTGGGAAGGGAATGCTAAGTTGAGATAAATGTTGAATTTATCCGGTCGAAGTAATTTCATTTTGGCAAGAAGAAAGATGAAATATGGATTTGGCCATGTAATTGTGGTATCTGTTTCGTTAATAACTTCATAAATACCTTTTTTTAAAAAAAATTCAATTCGGGAAATTCGGAAAAAAAATTCAATTCAATTCCTATGTTTTGAACATAAGATGGGATTTACCAGACCAAATGATGAAAAGCCGAAAAAAAGAAAATAGAATGAAGACAAAAGTAAAAATCGGGAATGGAAATGAAAGAAAATAAAAATAGGAAAAGTAAGTGAATACAATGACAATTATTTCTTTAGTTTGATTATATTTTTCAGATTTTAACTTTTTTTGCTAAATTTTTATACACTTATAAATAGCCGTTATTAATTCTTGTTTCTATTTGTTATCGATTTGGTTTTGGCGCTTCTTTGGTGGTCTTTTTGTACTTTGCATATTCGTCAGTTATTTCTTTTTCTTTCGTTGTAATTTTTTGATTGAAGCTTTCGATTCTTCAATATTTTGATTTGTTTGCTTACTAGTTAGTTTTTTTAATAAAATTTGATCATTTTCATTTCAAGAAAGAGTCATTTATTGTGGTTTGAATTATTGTTTGATATTATTGTTTCCTCAATAAATAATTTAAATCGGAAGGCTCAAAAGTTATACGAAATTTCATACTTTATCAAGAGTAACTCTAACTTTTCGTGTCACACTTTTTTTTAATGAATCGCATTTGCGAAGAAAATGTTGCAAAATTTTCAGATAATATTTAACAATTTCTTAATATGTTATGATTTGTTCAATTTCGATTATACATATATATTATATATATGTATATATGCTTGACCACTGCTATGGTCATTCTTCTCTCCACGAATTTCATTTTAAATTATGAATTATTCAGATATATTTTTCTGTCAGCACAGTTACTCCTCAATCATTCACTTCGTTTCTTTTTTGGGACTTTTTTAATTTCTAATTTGATTTCTTTTTTTATTAACTATTGTAAACTTAACGTCCATGAGCTGTGTAATATTGATTTCGACAGCATATGTTTCACTTTGGTAACATCTTCTTGACGTTCCATCAAACATTCTAAATTAGTCATGAAGAATTGAGTGAAATTAAGATTTAAACTAAAAAATGTGACTAATGGATTTTTTCAATTTAGATACTTTTCTTTATATTGCAGAGAAAAATTTTACTCTGACAAATATTGTGGCCTATATTGGCCAGAAAGGTTTAATATTAAAAATTAATTAACGTGATTTTAAGCTTTCAATTAATATGATGGTAAAGATAGTGATGTAATGAATAATATTAGCCATTTGATCATGACAATTTGATGAACTTAATGAAAACAGAGAAGCGGAATTAGACTTTGATAAAAGATTTAATGATCAGAATATCCAGTACATATATTTATATATATGTCTGTATAATTCATCTATCCTATTTCCATCATCGAATCAACTGGAAACGATCTTTTCTCATTGTCCATCAAGCCAGGTGCAATTATAAATGTGTAAAAGTATGTTTCTTTATGTATCCTGTGGCATTATTCATATCGGATATTGCAAAACTTAATAGTACGACAACTTTTTTTTCTTTTCAAATTACTCATAAATAAATATCCAATATTGTAATGAATGAACAATATTAACTAAACATCTAATGTCGTGAAAACGAAACCTCAAATAAATTCATTCACATTGTAAATTAATGCTAATGATACTATGAATCACTCTTAACATATGTAAATATGTTAAAATTTCTTATTCCTTAAAATTGTTTCCCATTCCTTAAAATTGTTTCCCACACTCTTTTGTTGTTATCTTATCTAACCAATTTGCATTTTTATGTTTCAACCCTTAATTTCCCATGTCAATCATTCTGTTTAATCTTGTTATAATGTTTGTACCATATCCGGTTTGTTTCCGATACTTGAATTCTTCATGTAAGCCACTCCCATTTCTTAACATATGTAATCTCGGTCCCAAATCCGGGGGGGTTTTTTGGCTGCTCTCCTCTTCGAAGGTTATCGGCTTCTTCTTCTGTTTATTCTTTGCTTCTACGGACATTGGCGGATTTTTATCAATCTCTTATCACGATAAAG
>NW_018108356.1:125633-128065 GCF_000183805.2 Loa loa | reverse complement strand
CACAAAAGAACTATCCTACAAGAACTATCCTGCTTCTCAATATGACCCATTGGGTTATCTTGTCCCAGTTATGGTAAGACTCAAATTATTTATTCAACATTTATGGAAACAAAATGTTTCCTGGGACCAATCTTTGAGTGAAACGGATAGTCAATATTGGAGAAATCTTATCAATGAATGGCCAACAAATGTAATTGAACTACCAAGACATGTAATAAATCCATTGCAAAGCCCAGAATTTCATCACAGATGCATCCCAAGTGGCATATTCTGCAGCCGTCTACATACGGAATTGTATGCCTGAAGGATGGTCGACGTCATCTTTGATCTTCGCAAAATCTCGAATAGCTCCAATTAAAGGTCTGTCCATACCCAGACTTGAATTACTATCGTATTGATTGGAGTAAGGGCAGGACAATTCGTATTAAGGCAATTACATGAGCAAAAAAAATCCTCCAGTTACATTGTGGTCTGATTCCAAATGTGTTCTTTACTGGATTATGAATTATATTAAACTCTTACCACGATTCGTACAAACTAGAGTGGAAAGTCCCAAATTTAAACTTCGATACATCCCCAGTCAAGAAAATCCAGCCGACATAGCGACTAAAGGACTTTCACCATGCAAATTACGAAATTATGAGCAGTGGTGGAATGGACCTGACTGGCTGGACCAAGATGAATCACAATGGCCCAATGATCACTTCCGTTATCAAGGTCAAGATGAATTCGAAAAGGCAATTATCGCGAATATGACAACAAGTCTAGTCCAAGACGGGTAGGAGTGGTGATTCAATTCATAGGGATACACCGCTTTAGTAAGTGGACCAAATTACTAAGAGCGACTGTATGGGCTTTCAAGTTCATTAAGCAAATCTGTCGCAGAAGATTATCTTGGTTACAACTACTATCAACGGGACAAATAACAATGACAACAAATGATTATAAAATAGCTCAGTAATTACTTATCCGGCAAGTACAGTCGCAAAGCTTAACAATAGACGAAAAGGAAAAATGGAGTTTATTAAAAAGAAGCCCCGACGACCTATGGAGATCTTGGAGCCGCTTAGGAAACTTTGAATTAATAGAGGATAGCAGATTCCCAATCTACTTACCGAAGGGTTTTTGTATTTTGTAACTTTTGTATTTCTGTTTTATCCTCATGTCAATTCTGGCTATTGTTAATCTAAAACTGAAGCTAATCTGTATAGTTTTCAAATGTTTCAAACGATTGCAACAAAGGGCAAATCCTACTGAAGCAGAACTAGTACTTACTTTAAAGGATGAACAAAATTTATCTTTAGAATTAAATTCAAATCAAATAAACATCTTTAAATATATCCCTAAAACTTCCTTTTTCTCTTCAGTAGGGAGTGTCGGAAAACGAAAGAATTTATTATACATTAAATGCTTAGGATATTTCTAATGATTCATCACAGCATTCATTCACCAATTTACATTCTTTAAAATTATTTCCCATACGTTTCTTTTGTTATCTTTGCCTAACGAAAATTCACATCTTTATTTTAATGACAAAGGATGTCCAATTTACATGCTAACCTTCCCATCTGATCTTGTTACAACGCTTATTATGTAATTAGATCTTTACAGTTCCCTTTGTATCTAAATGAATACCCTTTTAACGTTTTATGTAAACCACGCCTACTTCCTTATACATATAAACCCTTTTGAAAACAAAGAAAAAAGTTTTCTTGGGCTGGTGTTCTTCCATAGTGCTTTACTTACGATTGCATTTGACTCACGGTCGAGCGATTTCCTACTTGTTACTCTTCAATAATCCCACTGATCAACTCTGTATTATATCAATAAAGCGGTAAATTTTACTGTTTCCTGACAACGTATATTCGACGTCTTCACAAAGTAAGCCTTTAATTAAAGTTCTGCTTGATCCTAACTCAAGGCTAAATCTTCTAAATCTAAACGACTCGATAAAAAGAATTTTTTCACAACAGATCCTCCCACTTGAGGAAGCGGGGGATCCTAAGCATCAGTTCATTTTACACATGTGTTTCATTGGGGGTCGATTGGATATAAGGATCGGACGTGATTTGATCTTTGTTCTTGGTGAGCAATTTCCCAAAAGTTCCAAGGGCTTTTTCATCCTGATAATTCATCATTGAACTTTTAATCCCCATTGCTTCCAATTTCCATGTCCGTTCAATCTGCTCCAAGTGGACTTGAGACTCCTTTGTTATGTTCCCAGTTGTTTGAAATTTATAAGACTCATCATTTCTGTTTCTTGTATCACCACTGTCTTGCGTCACCTTCCGTTTGCCGCCTTCGACCACCCCTATTTCTATTTCCATAATCATCCATCCTGATGGGTGCTTTCTGGAATTACGAATGACTAATTCTGCAATTCCTTCTACGCCTAATAATCTGGTTTTCCCCACTACCTTCAACTAGTTTCT
>NW_018108356.1:121566-125058 GCF_000183805.2 Loa loa | reverse complement strand
CGGACGTGATTTGATCTTTGTTCTTGGTGAGCAATTTCCCAAAAGTTCCAAGGGCTTTTTCATCCTGATAATTCATCATTGAACTTTTAATCCCCATTGCTTCCAATTTCCATGTCCGTTCAATCTGCTCCAAGTGGACTTGAGACTCCTTTGTTATGTTCCCAGTTGTTTGAAATTTATAAGACTCATCATTTCTGTTTCTTGTATCACCACTGTCTTGCGTCACCTTCCGTTTGCCGCCTTCGACCACCCCTATTTCTATTTCCATAATCATCCATCCTGATGGGTGCTTTCTGGAATTACGAATGACTAATTCTGCAATTCCTTCTACGCCTAATAATCTGGTTTTCCCCATTACCTTCAACTAGTTTCTCACTTCCATTGTTTATCACATAAGCATGCGTTCGAGTATTGAATCAACAATGTACGTCTGGATATTCTTCACATTTCCGGACAGCGTTTGAACTCCGAAAGCCATCTTTCGGCTTCCATATTTCTTTGTGCCTACCGTTCCTGTTAATAACATTCTCACACTCGGTGATGTTTGTTTCAGATTTAATTTGGCTACCATTGGTTCTAGAACATAATTACAATCACTTCCTGTATCAAAGAAAACTAAGAGCTCTGCTGTTTTTCTTGGTTCACCTGGATTAATTAGCCTTACTTCTTTACACATGATGCACGTTTCCCGAATGCTATCACCCGCTACCGTGGCCGCTACTGTTTTTGGGCATATGTTTGCTTCTACACCATTTTTGAAATTCTTGCTTTGCTTCTTCATTTCGCTGCGTTTCCTACACAAAGCGATATCGTGGCCAGATCCGCAATAAAAACATTTTATTCTCACACATGTTTCGCATGTTTCCTTTGAGTGGTCGTCTTTCAAGCATAATTCACGAAGTTTTAATTTCTTTAACCTTTCCACCCTTTCATCAACAGTGGAGTATGTTCACATCTGTCCTTCCACTGGTTACTTTCACAAAAAAAAAACCCGGTAATCGACTTCCCTCTTTCTTTTGTGGCATTCTGCTGGGATTTATTCTCTCCTTCGCTGCTGAGGAAACTGATGCTCCCTTTCCAATTCGTGGATCTTGTTCCATTGGATCTTGCTCGTTGCATCTTTGTCCTGTCTATTAAGCTTCCCATCTTTTCCGGTGGTTTCACTTCAGATCCTTCTTCGATCCTCATCTTTTCCTTTAGGTATTTGACAGTGTCATTGTCCATTCTGAGTCCCTGTGTTTCTTTCTCAGGTCCTTAGCCGTGCCTTCTGGCATTCTATCAGTTACCATCACGTCCAGCCATATCGTTTCCATGTTTTCTTCCGACCCTTTTAGTTGCGAAGTAAGTCCAAAAGCTCCATTATCACTCCGAACAATTATTTAAACTTCGAACTCTTTCCAAACTTCTATATGGTTCCTTCTTTCTTTGTTTTTTTATCGCCATATCGTCAATACACTCTCTAAAGCCAACAGGCAATTTTCTTCATTTAATATGAAGTCACTGATTTGTTCTCTTGCTTCTCCTTTCATACTGTTTAACAGAGGCATGAATTTCTGTACAGGCTCTAAATCAATTCTCTTGTAAGTTGATTCTTCAAACTGGCTAATAAACCGGGCCGACATTCCCGGGGTACCAGCGAATTCTACTAGATTTAAAGTAGATTTAAAGTCGGTGGTTTACTGGTCGTGATTGTCTTTTCAGTTAAATCTTCTTTTGCCCTTCTATTGCTGCTAGTTTATGATCTATCTTCCCACACTTCATTAACGTCTATGTTCCACTTATTCGATTTAGTTTGGTAAGAAGTGAAGCTCTTTCACAACAAATCATAGTCCCTTTGTCAAATAGACAGTCTTCCTCATACAAGTAATCGTAAAACGCAACCTTATCCTCCCATTTATCATCATTTGCTGAATGTAACAATTCTTTCCACCTTATGTCCAAAGCATCCGCCTTGAAGATTATACCATCCAACACTATTACTTGTTTCTCGTTATCAGATTTTTGTCGTTTTAACCATTCCATCGTTCTCTCGTAACTCAGCCCTTCTGGACAATCCTTCCCTCGTAGTTCTATTGCCTTTTCAATAGCTTTTCCAACAGTGTTCCGAAGATACTGCAAATTTCTTGTAATGAGACAGAAAAGAGAACTTCCCTTTCTAGATTCGTTTACATTTATATTTCTTTTTTCGACCTCACTTTCAAGCTTTGTTGCAAGCTGATCTGAATAAAAAAATTAAATTTCTTCGCTTCTTTCGTGATTGGATAAAACTTACTCGCTCCTTTCTTGATTGAATCCTTAGGCCTCTGTTCGAATCCAGTCGACTGGACCGAATTTATCGCCGCTTTTCTTCAACCATGACAAAGACTTCTTCCCGCCTCCTTAATTGATAGTGCCCCAAACTTGAGTAATTAAACCTTTATCACGATAAATTTATTAATACAATAACGAACTTGCAATTACGACATCGGTGCGACAAATTAATGACGAAAACACTAAGAACAAAGAAAACCACACCACGCCCGACACCTTACATCCATCCGACCTCAATGAAACATATTTGTAAAATGAATTGGTACGCAGAACCCCCTGCTTCCTTGAGTGGGAGGATCTTTATACCGTTTTATAATTACAAGAGTTAGCATCCTTATTGAGCGCCCATTGGCAAAGGGTCCTTTGTTAGCGCAAACGTAAGACGATATGAGCATATACAGCAAAGATGTCTGGCTTTCAATAAAGGAATACCTTTGTTAAAAGCCAGACATCTATTCCTTTTTATATTTCTTTTTTTTATATTTTTTTGTGTTCCTTTTTTTATTATTTCTTTGTTTCTTCTACTCGCGGTATCAGCGACATTCATAAAATCTATTTATCCATATTTTTTTCTCTTTCATCACTAGAAAAAGACTATAAAATTCGTTCAGCAATATAATCCATGAATTATTCGTAACAAAATAAAATATAAATTTAATCCGAAGCAAAATATTTAATGATACCAGAGAAATGGAAAAATGGGACATATGTTGAGCAAGAAGACAATAACAATCACTGGATTGCTATTTTTTTTTTTGCATTTCCGTTTTGCAGATGGTAAACATAAAGACAAATTATATGTGATATTAAAACAACAAATTAGACAGAATTGACAAAGATAGTTTTATTTAACAAGATTTCTTCACGGTACTTTAATTTTGATTCAGCCCAAATTTTTTGTTCCAATTTTTTTTTTAATTTGAAATTCACCAATGAATTAATTCTTCGAGCAATTGATTGTTATGTTTCAGTGTCATTCCAAATGCAGCATTTATGCTTAATAATTCATTCGAATTATAAGGAATCTCTAATATTGCTTATCTATGATCTTTCAGTACGAAATATTTATAATAGCAATCTTTAATGGATCAAATCTTATAACTATATATATACATATATATATATATATATATATATATATATATATATATATATATATATATATATATATATATATATATA
>NW_018108356.1:114681-121229 GCF_000183805.2 Loa loa | reverse complement strand
ATATATATATATATATATATATATATATATATATATATATATATATATATATATATATATATATATATATATATATATATACATATATATATATATATATATATATATAGGAAGCTTGTAAATTGCTTAGTACTTTTGCAATAGAATTAATGAATTTAAAATACTTCTGTTTTTTTCTGCAAATAGGATTGATGAATAAATTTAAAATATTTTCATCGAAAGGAAAAGCTGAAAATTGATATTTTTTGCTAATTAATTTTTTAGATTAAATTTTTTTATGGCTAATTAATATTTTTTTTCTTTTTACAGAAATTAATTTTTAATTATTCAGCTTTTATGAGTCGATGGTTTGATAACAGAAACAAAAAATGGGTAGTAAAAGTGGCAGTGATTTTTAGTTCAGTTTGTCAATATGGTCCTTTATAAAATTAAAAAAATACAAAACATGTTAAATAAATCATCAATTTTGCTAAATAGAATTTTTGGTGCAAAAGTTGAGATCAAAGAACAACCAGATGAAAATATTGCATGATATCATAAAGTTGAAATTTCTCACTTCATTCAAATTATTTATCAGTAAAAGTAACAAAAATGAATATGAGACTATCATTTGGTTCGTTATGTTCTTTAAAAAGAGAGAGAGAGAGAGAGAGAGAGAGAGGAGGGAGGGAGGGAGAGAGACAGTAAATGTCTCATACTGACTATTTTGTTAAAAATAATCAAACGGTGTATCATGAAAAATATCTTTCACAACAGCTACTGGTATCACAAATTCAAGTAAATATTTATGTGGAGGGATATAACAATCGAATGGAATAGAAGAGATCAAAGGGAACGATCAAAGGATAGCCGATCTAATTTTTCCATCAATTTCTAATCAAAAAAAATCAGTAAACAAGAGGAATTAATTTCGTTGCAACAATTAAGGAGTACTGATTGGTGAACCGGTTTGTTTACTAGCAGTAAACACTAAAACGGAAAATTTTCGTAATTTAATCAGATATTCTTACCATATGCCAGAAAGTAATAAATAATCAACATACCATTTAAACAACAGCTCGTTTTGGTTCATCGTTATCAGAATCACTAAATGGTACATTACCTGGCTGGACTCGTATCACCTGTATCACTGGTCGTAACCGATTACGTGCATAAATTACCGTTGGTGCATTGTTATCGCTACTTGGTACTCGACTATGTGATATAATATTATTACCATGATAGCCAACGATGACAGGTGATGTTATCCAACCATAAGCACCTGGTAAACGTGGTCCATAGATACTACCTAGAATAACAAAAGCAGTGTTCTGTTGATTCTCCTGATGATGCTATTGATATTTGCCTTTATGCGCAAAAGTTTCTATAAGTAACGAGCGCTAAATGCACTCTTTCTGATGAAAATGCAATACAAGTTATAAAATAAATAAGTAATTAATTTTGAAATTTGATGAAGTGAAAGAGGGGAATTTAAATTTAAAAAGTGCCAAAAACACAAATATTAAATTCGAAAATTTTTTTATTCCACGATTTGTTAAATCGGATTCTTCCTTTCCAGTAAATTTTCGTTTTTGAATAGAAGTTTTTTTGAGTTTTCGTGTAAAAGAGTTTTTTTGTATAAATAAAATACCTTACTCATAAAATGGGAAATTGTGTGCAGAACTGGTAGATGGTGATGGTATATCATCGATTGATGTATAGTAAACAGATGGAGGAGCATCGCCAGCTACACTAAAATCACTTCATGCCGGATGAGCCGGATGATACGGACTTGAGTAATGTTCCGGTGAACGTAATGATGCTGTCAGCATGTCAATTAACAGAAGTCTTCGTTGACGCACTGCAGTTGGCATTGGTTCATCATCATTTGTAAGCATTTATGGTGACGGTATACCTAGGAAAAATGAGGTCATAGATATCATATAATATCATTATCATTAGGAACAAACTTGATACTAAACTTATAATTTATTTAAAGATTTCACTTCTAAAAAAAGACAATTACTAATTAATTCACCTGAATAGACCTGCTGATTCATATGAGTTCCACGTAAAAGAATTAGAAGGACAAAGAGAAGAAGAAGCAGATGATGATAAGATATCATCATACAATTCGACAAATATCAAAGGCAACACATACACACACAAAGATTAAAGGGGTTTAATTAGATAAAGTTAAATTAATTATTTGATAAATTGTAAATTCCAATAAAATTTCATTTATAAAAAAACCATTAAATATGACAATACTTGTTCTAATTTAATCAAAGCAAAAAACAAAAACAAAAGTGAACAAGCAAATGAATACATACAATCCAACGATGAAAATATAAATAATGAGAAATTGCATTCAGATATCCTACTATAATCACAAAACTCGAATAGTATCACCTGCTACACCTGTCCCGATGATACTATCTTTCCTTCCAAAAGACAAAATGGAAGATATTTTCGGAAAGTAAAAAGACTGAACTGACGTTATATCATACGATAGTCAGATAAACACATTAACAAAGTTAAAGTAATTTGCGTTATCAAAAAAATTCCACTCATGTTGGATTAAACAAAACATTTTGATAATTATTATCATAAGTATCCAGATGATACGGTATGTGATTGTGATCATATGGCGATCATAGGCGTATGATTGTAATCATTCTTCCGAAATACGCATAGCATAATTATTCAGCAATCTAGTATATTTATCTTTCATTTGACAATACAAATATGATATAAGTCTAGAAGGTATCTTCTGATACATACATATCATTTATCACATTACATCATATTATTCAATTATTTATTTTAATCTATTCATTAGTAAAAGTTCAAGATCATTTTTCTTTCTTGAAATATTTTCTAAAAAAAAGCATTGTAATACGACAACAAATGATGAAAAAAAGTAATATGAATAAAATAAATATTAAAAAAATAAATAAAATTTGTGATCTTTAAGAAAGAAATGTAAATTTCAAAATTAGATTAAAATTTGCTAATAATGAATAGAAAACAAAAATAAAATCTAAAGAACAAGAAGAAAATGAAACAAAATAAATTTCTTTCCCTTTTTTTTTTATCCTTTAACAGTAAATCGATTTTTTAAACCCTAAGTTTGTCATAATCTAATTACCTGATGAATCGAGATAGGGCAGCTTTTTGAATTGCTGGAATATTCCTTTTCTTGTTATCCATTTCACCTTTCCGGAACGATCATGCCACACCTGCAGTTATCGATTTGAGAAACAGAATTTAGGCTCGTTTTATGCTCCATACCTGTACATTTTACTCGTCATGAAGTTTTGATTCAATTTTAATCGAATTTGTTTGGAAAATTCCCTATTCAACTAAATTTAATAAAAATTTTCATTTATAAATTGTATCACGAAATAACTATTTATTTTCTCTCTAATCCATCTGAAAATTATCATTTTGCTATTACTATCATACTATCATCCTTAGATTAAAAGGGAATTCTTACTCTTTCAAACATCTTCCCGAATTTTACAAAAAAATATTCCGGAATGATTTGACAATTAACAATTGCTGAAGTTAAAGGGAAATTAAAATATTTGGAAATGATTTCTACGCTGAATGAGCAGATCCAATAATTGCGCTTTATCAACCGGAAAAGTTGAACTGCAGAGATAACATTGGCCATCATTTACTGTTCCATCGTTACTGAGTAAATTCAATAAGCGACCGGATTTTGTGTTGAATGACATGATAATGACTATGATAAAATTTTTAAAACAAAAAAAAAAAAGTATTCGTCAAACGTAAAAATGAATTCCTATTATTAATGATCCAAAATCAATTATCTATAAATTGAATAATTTTAACTAAAGATATGTTATTTTGAGAAATAACTACCAAAACAGCATGATAATACTATAGTACTGTTGGAATAAATTAATTGGAAATTATATCATAAATGAATTATCCAAACTTACAAAACTACTATCACCATCATGATTGGAATACATATATATTCATAGAGAAAAGGTCATTCAGGAAAATTCTATCACTCCATTCAATAACATCCTTATGGGAATTGCTAAAAAGAGGAATAAAACATTGTTATTTGTATGAATATTAAACTTAAAAATTTTTTATTTAAATTGATAATAAACAATTAGAGAGTTCATAAAATTATTAAATTAGACCGAAAAAATAATGACAACTAATTAATTGCTAAGGAATATTTTATGAAAAAGAGAAAAAAAATTACCACAATAATTATCTAATCATTCATTCATTGATCAGTGCACGTTGTGCAATTGCGCTTTTTGTATCATTGCGCTTTTTTGCCTATTTCATTTGACCATCAAATTTAAACTAAATGTTTTGATATGCTTATCTTTAGCAGCTATTTTGGCACATACTCTCTTCCACATTGAAATAATTATTGAATTTTAAAGATTTTAAAATTAGAATGCAACAATGTGGAAATAATGCCACAATCAACTGAACTACTCGCAAAGCGGTCATTGGTGACGTGTGATACATGTGAATATGTGTATTGTAACGTGTGACACATGTGAATATGTGAACACGTGTGTCACACGCCACCAATGACCGTTTTGGATCAGTGGCAAATAATACCAGTTAAGAGAAGCAAAAAGTGGGAGACAATTACAACACCGTTAGGAAATTCGAGTAAAAAAGTTAATAATGAATAGATGGCAATTATTTCCTGTCAACAGCCTATAAAATGCCGAATCTAATAGATCTTGATCTTATTTTTCCTTCCGTATTCCTCCGGAATTTCTCCAAAGAATGGGAGACTAGATTCAGAAACTCCACGGCGATTCTATGATATAAGAGAGATTGCATCCAGAAACCTTAACCTTGTTCTTTACCTTTTACCTGTAATTATTAAAGTAGAACTATTCGATGGTTTTAAGATAATCAATTGAAATATTTTCGTCTAATATTAGGAAACAACGAAACAACAGATAAAACTTACTCCCTACATTTGAGGTAAAATTGAAAATATAACTTCTAGGAAAGAGAAACTTCGGCTTCCAGACGAACGATTCAACTTGTTTAACAAACTATCTCGTAGAATCATTAATCAATTAATAAACTGATCAACTGATCAATCCTCCTTGGTATGTCTATAAGCAGAAAGTCTATGGAAGAAATACCATATCTGAATAAGAGTGAAAGATTTAGTACAAGTAATATGAATAAAACATAAGTAATCAATGTCACCTAATTCAGTCTATGAATATATGGCTATTGTCTTACCCAAACAATAACCAGAGATCTTACCTTCAATTCAGACTTAAATACTAACCCATGCAGAAGGTTAAATTGTAACAATATTCAAACCATATAACGTCAATCAAAGTGGCGCAAAAAGTGACTACTGATCCCATAAATGAACCAATGGAGATAAGTTCACCAGATGATGAAATTTCAGAATTGTCATCAGATCACTTATACCATATCAAATAAGCTAATTTTTTGACTGAAACAAACATTGACTTCCAAAATAGCCAAGAATATCAATCCAGAAATTTGAAGTCAACGAATCAAAATCGAATCAAAATCGCAGCTTCTAAATTTTAATTCACATTTTATTTTATTGTCACCTCACCTTTTATCATTGTCATCATTACTTTGAAAATAACATAAAACGAAGTTTCCTTTTTTCTGCCGGTATTGAAAGGCCCAAAAGGCACTGAACGGTTCAAAAGAAATTTAATGAAAATTGAAGAAACACATATTATTAGTATAGTTTTACTGCGCTCTTTACTACTCACAATAAATATTATCCAAATATTTTTATTTCCCGAATTTTCTCGAATACTTTCAGAGAAGTTTGTGAAGTCAATTGACCCCAAAAATAAAATACTTTTATATCCTGAACTGTCTCAAAGCTATTCTGAAAAATTTCGCTAGCTAAATAATTCCAACAAAAATAAAACATTTTTTATTTCTCTATATTTATTTTTCTATTTGTGAATTTAAATTTGGTCCAACTCATTCAAATTTAAATTTCAAATAAAGTGGTTGCAATTTTCGACTAAAATGTATCGTTTTGAATGATAAATCTTCAAAAATTCTTTGAGAAATATCGGAAAAAAATTTTTTTGTCCAGAATTACTCAGTTGACCAATTATGAATTACTCAGTTGACCAATTATTTAATGGAAAAGACTGGAAATGAAGGAATGAAAAAAAAAGATTGAGAATGAAATGGAATAAAACTCGCATACTTTCTCTAATGGCTTTTAGTTCTTTTTAAACTTTCATAAATTCCTTATTTACTCCTTTTTTTAAAACTTTTTTTCCTCATTTTCATGAAACAAACAAAATAAAAAGAAAAATTGTAATATATTCTGAAATTGGAAAAATTACATTAAAGAAAACTTTTTGATTTAATATAAAACTTATCAAAAAATTGCAGATTTTTGTTAAGATTTAAAAATAAAGCAATGAGAAAAAATTGGCAATAATAGCTTAATGAAATTTGAATAAAATTGCGAATCTCAAGATTGTTATGTTTTGAATCTCGAGAAAAAAAATTTTAAGAATCTCTGA
>NW_018108356.1:96983-114375 GCF_000183805.2 Loa loa | reverse complement strand
AAAGTTCCCGAACTATTAAAGGCGCTATGGAAATGTGATAACACATCTGTACAATATATATATATTTTCTTGTTTACATTCACATTATTCCCACTTTTCTTTTTTATTTTTTTTCTATTTCCATTTCTAAAATTTGATTCAATTTTACGATCTCTTTTATTCTTTTACATTTTATTATTATTTGTTTAAAAGTATTTTTTATGGGATGAAAATTTGCTGAAATCAATGACAAATTTGATGATTTTTTTTCCTTTTTCTTTCTTTCTTTGAAAGAAATAAAATTGCCGACAAAAAATCATTCAGCTAATTTGCAAAATTTTGTTTAAATTAGACAGATGGTTTAAATGTCTTTTCTTTTTTTAAAACACAAAATATCATAAATCAAAAATCGCATGATTAGCAGAGAATTAGACTATAACATAACCAAAATTGATAGTAAAGACTTAAAAGTTTTGCAGACTTAAATTTAAATTTAAATAATAACACATCTTTTTTGTGTATTGTTGAAATATTGTCTATTAGCATGTTGATCATGCGAATTAATAGGGATATGATTAGAGAACTGATTAAAAGGCATGATTAATCGATTTCTACGATTGAATTTATTCCGTAAAATTGAAGCATTGCCATAATTAGGATATGTAATTAGGATATAATACATTTAATTAGGAATAATTATACTGTACTGGATAACTGAACTGAATGGTACCCATAATCCTAACAGTACTAATAGTTGATATAATTAAGCCAAATAATGAACGGTTTCAGGAAATGGAAACATATAAAAATATTTTCTGAACATGAAATGAAATTGGTTCAAATTAGAATTAGTATTAATTTAATTTGTTAGAATTCTCCAAAATCTTTTGGTTTTAGTTTCATTCAATCAGTAATTTTTCTAATTACCTTGATTAATTGTCGAGAGACTGGTTTTTTTCTTTTCTTTTCCTTTTTTTTTTTTGATTCGGCCATCATTTAATAAATGCGTAATTAGTATAATTTCTATTGTTTCTTTTCCTTTTTTTTTTTTGATTCGGCCATCATTTAATAAATGCGTAATTAGCATAATTTCTATTATTTCTTCCATTACACTAATTAATTTCTAATTTCTATTATACTAATTACACATTCATTAAATGATGGCCGAATTAAAAAAAAAAAAAAAAAGTACAGTCTCTCGATATAATAGAAATTATATATGACATAATAGAAATTATATATAATTTATTTTTCTAGACCTATTTTCATACAATGAAAATTTACAATAAATAGTTTAACCATTTCTGAATAATTCAAATATTCGAAATTGTCGGATTTCTCACCTCCGAAAAAAAGTATTAAAATAGTAAAAAAATAAGTAAATCTTTACTTTATAACTTTTCATGGCAAATAGCCTCATCCTTTAACCTTTAACCTTTCACATCAAATAACCTTATTCTTTGCTATTGCTGACAATATTTTCATAAAATAATTTGATGAGCAAAAGAGAAACAAAATAATTCCACATTCCAATGATATTCTTTTTTATAGTTCAATGAAAAAGATAAAAGCATGAAATAAAGGATGGATAAAAATTAAGTGAAATAAAATTATCATTTTAAATATCATTTATCATTTCTCTTCTTATTTATTATCTCATCGTTTTTCTTCCACTTCCTCGTTTGATAACAATTAATTAAAAATTTTTAATTTTTCACTTCCTTTTTTTTGAAAAAAAAACAATTCGATAAACGATTTTAAGTAAAAAATTTTTAAATACAATCAAAATTTGATCATTTAAAAATGAAAGTTACGATAAAAATTATTTTAGTATGTTTCGCTTTCATTCATTCAAATTTGAATGAAAATGATCGTTTTCATTATTTTAACCTCCGACAATCTATCGTCATGCCTTTTAACAACAGCAAAATGCTTTGCTGACATTGTTGTCACGACATTTGTTGACATTTTCGTCAAAGATAAACACTTTCGTTTTTTTTTTTTTTAATTGAGTAAATCTTTTTTTATCATCCGATCGGATCCGATCCGTAATCGTTCCACTCATTTTTCTTCTCAAATAATATTTTCATTTATTTTTCCTTTTCTTTTTTTTTTATTTTCATTAATCAATTTAAGCAATGAATTGAGAAAAAGCAAAAAAAAAACAAGCAACTTCCTTTTATTCAAACTATCATTTGGTTTGGATTTTTTTGCAACAAAATATATTAAATTTAATTTCTGAGTGTAATTTTTCATACAACGTTTTATATAATTCCGATATGAATATTAAATTAAATACAATAACTGCTCATACAGTAAATGCGAAATGGTAATTGTATTTTACTTAAATTACTTAATTAGCAACACATTTCTAAAAAAAAAAAAAAAAGTATACTGTAAGATTTTAAAAGTATATGGATGGGTTAATGAGTATTCGTCACTTTATATTTCAATTAATGAATTAGTGATATAAAATAAAGTGGAATTCTTTTCTTTTTTTCTTTTTACATGGTAAATTAGAAATAAAATTACGAATAATTGAAATGAATGTTCAATTTTTTCTCTTTTCATTTAATATTTGTAATTACAAAAAAAAAAAAAAAAAGCAAAAATATTTAAGAATGTTTGTAAAAATGATTGGCAAAATGATTATTTAATAATGGAAAGGATAGAAACGAGATGGTGACAATATAACAATCTTGTTTACTTAGTTGACAATATTTGTTCCCTCAATTTTCTTTTTTTTTCCCTCATTCTTCTATCGTTACATTTCGATTCAGCAATTTGATGTTGTAATTTTTTTTTTTATCGTTATTTTTTCTAAATGTCTAATTACATTTAAATAGTAATGGAAATTTTATTATTTTTTAACTAAATGATTCTAAAATTTCAAGGATAGATAGATTCAAATGGATATTTTACATATTGATATTTTCATTCGAATTTAATGTTCCATTATCTCTGTATTATATTTCATGATTCTAACATAGTATCCATAAACCCTTCGTCATGATAATCTATTTATGTATTATCATTTCGAACATCATTTATCATCATCTCGAAAAGTTTTACGTGTATCATCTTGGAAGACTGTATGTGTTCTTGGAAAGCTGTACGTGTATCATCATCATCTTAGGCGTATATCATTATCTCGCAAGGCTATACATGTATCAACATTTCGGACGTATATCATCATTTCGGACGTGTTTCATCATTTCGGACGTGTTTCATCGGTTCGGAAGGTATGTGTTTCTTGTAGATGATCAGCTGTTTGATCAAATCAAATACCTGTTTCCACCATTTACACTACTTCTTGAAATTTTTTCCACCATTAAACAACATTTGGCTACGGAGATGAATGCTTACCTTCATCTGTCTGTCCGTATCCGTCTGTCTGTCTGCACAGACAGGTAATTAATCGAAATAGTACATGTAATACTTGAATTATGATTTTCATTGAGTCATCTTGATTTCCATTTTAACTTATTGTTGTCTCCTCCATTCACATCAATCGTCAATTTCGACCGACAAAACTTTTGCACTTTTCCTCCCTTCAATCAATTAATTAATTAATTAATTAATCAATCAATCAATCTATCTATCTATCTATCGATCAACCAATCACAAATCCTAAAAAAATATCCCATCAATTTGCTTCATTCTCATATAACTATTCAACAAAAATTCATATTCTCCCTTTCATCAATTCTTTTTTCAATTTTAATATTTTTTATTTTTCTTAATTTTTAATTTTCATATAAATTCGCTTGATCTTTTTTTTCTTTTTTCATCGTTATCATTGATATCAATTCTTCTACTATCATTATTCCTACTGTTAGTGCAATTTTTTCTTTGCTTTATGAAATTTTAATTCATAAAATATCTTTTACTTTATTACCCTGTTAACAGATACGGTATGGTACAGTATAAAATGGCTGAATAAAATTATATCAATATCAAGTAGATGATCAAAGTTTGAATGATATTTAATTTACGAAAACTCTGATCCTTGGTTGTTATCAATAATCTTACTCATATCATTGATATCATTGTGTGCATATAAATTTTTTATCGTTGAAAAAAAATAATTTTTTATATATGTAAGTACATAATATAATAAATCAAATGAATAAATAATAGTTATTAAAAAGAAAAGAATTTCTTTTAAAATTTTTTAAAAGAAAAAAATGAAAGGAATGAAAGAAAGAAAAATAATCACAATTAGGTCGTTTTTGATTTTTAATGAATTTCAATCTTGTTTAAAACTTTTTTTCCCTTATTTTCCGTCATTTGACCAATATTTATTTCGTTTGTTACGTCGTTAACATACGACATAGTGCAAAATGATTAAAATAAAATTTACATTAATATCAAATAGGTAATCAAAATTTGAATTCCAATTAACAAAAAGTTTGATTTTTAGCTTTTTATTTTAATCTTGCTTATATCATTTATATCAATTGTATAATTTCAGGTTATTTGATTATTATTGTCAATTATTATTATTAAATCATTTAATTATTATTAATTGTTATTATCAAAGCAAATAATATGAGTAGCTTTTTATCATTTTTATTTTAATTTTCACCTTCTGCTTCTAATTTCAGTCTTAATTATTTAATTTATATAATTAAGCTATTTACAGATCAAGCACAACATCCAGTGATACTATAAGTGAACGATTATAGTGATAAAAATGATAATTGAATTATTATTTATTATTCCTATTACTATTATTCTAAATTGAAAAAGAAAAACGAAAAGAGGAAGAAAAGATGTTTTGGAATATTTCAATTATTCTTTCCATGTTATTCATGCAAACTGAACTTATTAATCGTTCATTATCATTGTCACCATCATTATCATCATCATCATCATCATCATCATCATCATCATCATCATCATCAACATCCTTATCATTATCTTCCTCAAAATTTTCATCTCATTCATACATACGAACTTATCACACAACACAACCATTACGATATTTCACCCTAACAACTTCAATTAATTTGGCTAATATTGCTCCTGATAGCCTTACTGTAAAGGATATCATCAAATTGCAACAGGTATTACTACTTTCTACTTCTCTTTTTTTTTTAAATTTGTTTGACAAATTTTTAATTAAAATAGCTTACATGTTTATTGTTCCTAATATGCAATATATAAAACAATTTATTTATTGCTTATTGTATGAGTAACTTTAGTCTAACAGGTGTGGAAATAAGTTTAATTACTTCTGAGTAATTAAAGGATTCAGTCTAATCTTTTTTTGGTGGAAAGTAAAAAATCTCTTAAATTTCAACCTAAGTTCATTAAAAAAAAAGGAAGAAAAAATTGGCTTAAACGAAATGCTGAATGGATAATTTACAAATGTTAACTTTTTAAATTAACAAAACGATTAATTTTTGCTCTAATTTTACTTAAAATCTGCTTTCAATCTCAAATTTTCTGAAATTTCATTTTCATAGTAATTTCTTCAAAAAATTTCTGACGAAAAAAATCCTAACGATTTTGATCAAAAAAAAATATCTCAAATTGAAATTAATTAAGCAAATTTTTATTTTTTGACTTTTTTCTGTCATCGCTAATTAATTACTTTCTTTGTTCTCAAACACTATTATATGTGTAACTTTGAAAAAAAAAAAGAAAAAGAACTTGAAAAGTTGAAAGTTCATTGAGAAAAAAAAGTTTTTTATTGCTTTTGTCATCTAATATGACAATCATTTCATCCTATCTATTTCGATCTTCGTCATCATTTTTTTTCTAATCAAGAAAAGAGACAATTATTTGTGACGAAATCATTCTTCATTTTTCTTTTATTCATTAATTTTTTAAATTATTGTTTTCTTCCATCTATTAAATTTCATTTTTACCCTCTTTTTTTTTTCACTTTTCTTTCCTTCATCTTTTATTTTCTTTGTTTATTTTCTAAAATAATACATATAAATAGCATAATCAATTATTTTACACTTTAATTAATTAAATGTAAAAATTCACAATAGAATAGATCAAAGAAAAATTCATTCTTCGGAAAAGTTATATTTTGAAATTGTTTATGGAAATTATAATGATAATTCGTTTGAATATTTGAAATTTGACAAATTGCTAAATTTTTATCAGTATTATCAATTAATTATTAGTAATTTTCTTATCTAAAAAAGAAAAAATACAAAGTAGAATTTTTCAAGTTCAAATTTAAATTTAAGTCTTAATTTTCTATGTAGAAAAATAGTTAGTTTAAACATTTTAATGGGTTGAAAGGTTCTATTTTGCATTTAAAAAAAATAAAAAAAATAATCCTCGAAATAAATTTACTTTACCCTATGAAATTATTCGGGAAAAGCAAACAAATTAATTTTCTAAAATATTAAGTATAATAGCAAAATGAATGATTCTTTTTTATTTTAATCATATTTTGTAATGAAAATTTGTAACTTTTAACAATAATTGTTTGTTATTTTACAAATTTCATAAAAGGTTGAGTTTATGAAAATTAATGAATTAAAAACTTTTTTCAAATTAAAATGAATTTTAAAAGTGAAATTTGCACTTCGATTGCAATAAATTAATAAGTATTACTACTTCCTGCAATAGTTTATCTGAAAACGGTTTATTAACGTTTTTTTTTTTTCTCCTTGCTATCGGAAAAATATTTTTGCTCTTTAATCGATCAAAACATCAAAATAATTTTTCCGGGAATTGGCAATAATTATTGCTCTATCGTTGTATAGCCAATCAATAAAGTATAATTTAAAAAATAAAATTTGTAAATAAATAAATAGGATGATTATTTGAGGAAAAAAAAATCAACGAAAAGTTCAAAGGCCATTTAGACCATCTTTCATAAAATTCAATTGCTATTTGATGAACTATATGATCATTAATTATTACCCTTTGAGATTATAATTTACAAAGTGTAATTTAAAATTAATCAATTCTATTTCATTTCCTTTAATATCTGATAACTGAATAAGGATAAAAATTACTCAAGTAATGTATATGAATTGTACTGTAAAACATATGTATATAACACGTTAATTATCTGATAATAGTGATTTCTTATCAAACTATTTAGAATTTTTTTTCCCAATTTTCAATTCTATTTTAATTTTACTTACCGTTTCATTTTATTTCAGATTGAAAGTCGAACAAATCAAAATTTGCAATCAATGACAACATATCATAAACCGTTATCAGATTATTATAACAATAAACAAACCGAAAAATCGAATAGTAATTTGCATTTGATAATAAATAATGATAATCAGTTATGGCCTTCTCATAAATCTATTCCAGATGATGAAAAAGAAGGACAATGGTATTATGGTAATTAATATATTTCTATACTTATATAACCATATATTCCAATTTCATTTAAGTACCATTTGATAAATTATTTTTCGTTATCAAAATAATAAACATTGTACTGTATGTTATTATGATATCAAAATAACTGTTAGAATCACTATTAACTATTAATGATTATTGGTAATGAAACTAATCAATTCATGGATATTTTGTAAAATTGTCGATACTTTTCTGATATCATCCATGTTTACATACCTATTCTTAGCTAATATCATATCATTTAAGCTTATATACCTGTCCTTAATTAGCTCCTTATTATTATTTCTATTGTGATATTAGAATTGTTCAAAACTAAAAAAAAAAAAAGAAACACATCTTCATTTAAATCCATATATATTAATTAACTTTTTCGAACATATATTAATTTTTAAAAACATTTAAACTAACTTTTAGACTAACATTTAGACTAGTTTTTTGAAATATTTAAACTAACTTATGCATTTAGGCTTGCTTAGTGAATATAACTATCTTTTATTACCTAACAAAAAATCATGATAACAAATTATGATAGTTTAATTTCAACAGGTTATCAGTTATGATAAAATTTGCATAATGCATTTCAAACTTTATCCGATCAGTGAATCATTTGATAGTATATATAAATATCACAAACTTAATTTTATTTTTAACTTTTATTATAGATCGTAATGATATGGATTATAATCTAGAAGATACAAGAATCGAATCAATATTTCGATCACCTGATATAGATCATCATGAATTATTGGGTGATTTGAATGATACAATGATGCATATTTCTCAGGTTATCAATGATTCAACTTTATTCTCTCTTACAGGTTTGATTTGTAACATATCTAATTACTTTTACAATTAAATTTGACTATTATTGAAGTAATCATTCTATGAGTAAAAGTTTTTGAGTAATTTAATAAAAATTAAAGCTTATTTACATAAAGCAAATTAATAGTATACAAAAATACAAATCCATTTTTCCTACCTGTTTCATTGAATCACATTTATATCTATCATTTTAATTGGATAATTAATTAGAATCATACGTAATCAATAACTCTTACCTTTACT
Source organism: Loa loa (assembly GCF_000183805.2). Classification (NCBI taxonomy): domain Eukaryota; kingdom Metazoa; phylum Nematoda; class Chromadorea; order Rhabditida; family Onchocercidae; genus Loa; species Loa loa. The sequence continues at coordinate 105,981 of NW_018108356.1, read as the reverse complement.
CTCTCATGCATAACATTCTTCGTACGTATTACTGTACCAAGTTAAAACTCTTATAGCTGAAGCAAAAGCATATAAAAATTAGGAATGTAAAATTCATTTTACACGTTAGTTTTCGGACGTGTACTACGTCAATTAGTACCAGTATCTTAGCTTGGTACTTTTGTAATATTTGATTTTGTTTATAAGTTAACTTCTAGAATGTTTCATTTAAAAAAATTATTTAAACAATATAAATTTTGGATAGAAAAATGAATTAAAACAAATAATACTTAAAATTAATTAAAATTTAAAATGAATTTGAAACCAAAAAATAAAAAAGTCTCAAATATAAAAGATAACAAAAATTTAACATAAGATAATATGGAAATTATTTGTAGTAAAATTAGGACTTGGTATTGGTTTATCAGTATTATTTCTTCTGTTGATTATCACTATTATTATCATATATCGAGAATGGTTACGACGAAGTATACAATGGAAAAATGATACTGATTATCATTCATATCATTGTAATTCTTGTCTTGAATATGCTTTTGGTGGAAAAACAACGATAAAGAAGATGACAGGTATCAGAATCGGAAGATTACAGAATCATCATAAAGATGAAAATGATCGATACCATAAATGTATTTATGATATGTAAGTGTATTGTAAAGTTTTGAATTATAATAATTATTTGAGCATTAAGCCTAATTAATTAATTGTTCTCATTAAGCCTAATTAATTATTCGTTATTCAATCTTGTAACTTACATTAAGTTATATTATAATTACATTAATTCCATAACTATACTAGGCTTAACCTAATGACTTAAGTTCAACTCAACTTCATAACTATATTAGGCTCAACTTCGTAACTGTATCAGGCTAAACTTCGCAATCGTATTGGGCCCAACTTCATAACTACATTAGGCCTAACTTTGTGGCTGCATTAGGCTTAACTTTATAACTATACTAGGCTTAGGTTCAATAATTATATTAGACATAATTTCATAATTACATTAGGCTTCGTTTACAACTCTTTGTTTGATCCAATAATTTATTTTTTTAAACAAAATTTTTTACCTTTCATCTGTTATGGTACTTTTTTTTTTTTAACATCTCACAATTGCTTATTAATCTTGTAGCGGGGATAGTAACGATGAAAATTCTCGGAATATCGTAAAACTGATCCTAATACCTTAGGATTTCCACAGAAATAATTAGAAATTCTTTTTTTTTAATGAAATTTTTAGATAAAAAAAATTTCAAAAATCCCAATAGATGGATAAATTGTTGTTATGATTGGAAATAAATCACAACAAAAATTAGAATACCAATTAAAATAAAAGAATTCTTAAATATATCATGAACAATATTCTCGAACCTTTCTATGACCATGAACAATTTTCTTTGTCTTTCAAAAAAAAAAAGTTTTAGTTAAAGAAAAAAGAAAATCCTACATTTATCATTCGCTTATCATTTATCACTTATCATTTACTTCAATGATCGTCCTTTTTTTTTTCAGCGAAAATTTATGGTTACTAGAAAAATCTCGATTAGTGGTATTTCATGAAACGAAACTTGGTTCTGGTGAATTTTGCAATGTCTATAAAGGTTACAACTTTTACATTCGCATTATTTTGGAAGTAATTTTAATCCAAATTTAATTCAGTAATTTTTTCAAATTTAATTTTAATTCGTACATATATTTATCAAAAGTGATAATATACAAAAAAAAAAGTTAAAAGATAAATTACGCTTGAAATTTTATCTTTAGTAATTAAAAATTTCCAAATAATTTAACAAAAAATAATTGTTGTTTGTGAAAAAAGAAAAAAAAGACATTTATGATAATTATTCAAACAATAATTTTTACCAATTATCATAATATGCAATAATTGTAGTTTATTAAACTTTTTATTTTTTTTTCTGAACAAAATTATGATAACGATGATATCAGTACTTGTAATAATTTGATATTGATTAAGAATTAATAATTAGTAATGTCATTTACTAATTATCGTAATTTTTTAATGATTACAAGCATGATTCTGATCAATAATATCACTGATTGTACATTTAATCAAATTTTTGTTTGCAATAAATTATTATGCGATTTTTTCTTTGTTCTTAGTTTTTTTTTCATTTTTTTTTAGGCGCAATTGAAGGATTAGCGCCAATTTGTAAAGTAAACCCGTCGTTGGCAACTTCTGCAACATTCAAGGATTGTATGTGTGCTGTAAAAATGCTTCCATCTATTGCAGATGATATTGCGCATGCTGATTTTATCCAGGTTTTATCATCACTTTTTAGGAGAAAAATTTGAATATAAAGCAATAATTGCTAGCATTAAGCGCTTTTATCAAAGTTGCGCTCTTTTTTTTTCTTTTGCTAGTAATTAAACTTTATGATAATTTCATTCATTAGGAAAAGAAAAAAGAAAGGCTTAACAAAAATATTTGAAATTTTTAAATAAATTACTAAATTTAGTGACAAATCATTTAGCGAACAATTTTAGCAAATAATTAACAATTATTTAATCTAGGAATTTAATTTTAATTATTTTAATTCCTCACGTTAATATTATAATAATTTTACATTCAATCTTGATCTTTAATCTTAATTTTTAATTTAATTTAATTTTAATTATTTTAATTCCTTACGTTAATATTATAATTTTTTATTTCTTTCTTTTATGCTTTGTCTGATCGTTTAGCAAGATAACGAATATGATAAGTTTCTTATCTCTGTGATCTTTAATAAAATATCAATATGTAATCTTTGACCTATTCATTACTTTCAAGATTACATATTAATACTTTATTAAAGGTCACAAAGGTCAGAAACTTATTTTATTCGTTATTACATATACTTAATTTCTGAAAATTCCATTTCTTTCTACACATTTTTTCACTCATTTTTCTATTAAATCCGATTAAAATATATTTTCATTAAAATATATTTTAATACTGTAATTTTAAATTGAATCTAACAAATATATTATGAATGGAAGGGTAGGCGTAAGAATGAGATACAAAATTAAATTAATTTAATTACAGGAAATAAAATTCATGAAATCACTTAAGTATCATCCACATTTGATAAGTATGCTTGGTATAAGTATTGATGATAATGATAACATTATGCTACTCATCGAATACTGTGATTTGGGTGATCTTTTACATTTGGTGAGAAATAAAAAGAACGAAATTATTATGGTTTGTTTTAATTTTATCATTTAAAAAAATTTTACTCAAAAAAAGAATTGATTTTGAAAAAATTTTCATGAAAGAATAAATTTTTAATTTTTAATATCTTTATTAATAATAAAAATTAAAATTTTATTATAAATTAACAAATAAGTGAGAGAATAAAAAAAGGAAAAAAAACAAAAAATTTTTTTTAACAGAATCATGAAAATGAACATTCAAAATTACGAATCAAAGATTTGGTATCATTTGCATGGCAAATCAGTGATGGATTAGTAAGTTTACTTTTTATGGGAAAAAAAAAATTTAATTTTCTTCTACATAAAATTTCAAGGTAAAATTATCAGATGAAAAAGGAAAACAATTATTATCGATTCAAAACGAAAAAAAAATTGTCCAAAAGTTATTTTTAGCAAAATATCATTGATGTAAGCTAAATAGTTTATCTTATTTCTTTTTCATTTTCTTTAATTTATTAAGTTGACAATTTATTAAGCTTATTAAATTGACACACTTTAATTGTTAATTTCTTTCTCGCATAGTTTCTTTTATTTATTTTGCATATTTGTATTTCTCCTTAATTTTTACTTTTCGATTATATTCCGAAAAAAAAAAAAAAAAACATAACTAACTAATTGGTATTTCACTCCTGACGAATAATTATTATATAATTGTTATCACCATTTCATGAAATGTTCTTATGCTTATTTACATATTAACCTTACGTAATGAATATTGCTTAATTAACGTAATTTAACTTCAACTAATTAAAACTAGAGTCGTATGCTAATTATAATTTGATGGTTATAGGAATATTTGAGTGGTATAGGATGTGTACATCGTGATGTAGCTGCTCGTAATATACTTGTCAATGCTGCAAATATTTGCAAGGTTGGGTTTCATTTTGTTTTTTTTCTTCTTTTTTTTTATTGCTGTCCACTTAATTTAATTAATACAGTTAAGATTTCTACGTGTAATTAGTAAAGTAAAATAACATTGCTATTGTTAGCACTTAGATAATAAAATAAATGTAAAATGAAATTAAATGTATTTTATATTTATATAATAAATATATTTTATTTGTATATTTATATAAAAATATCGATCGATTGAAATATTTAATTCATATTAATATTTGCATTTGATATTGATAATTTCTGTTTTAATCTCAACAGTTTATTTAATTTCAATACATTGAACTTTGAATTTTCAAAATGAATGTGATGTTTAATTTTCAATTGATAATTTAACCATTTTTTTTCTTTTGAATAATAATCAAAGTACTGTTAAATTTGTTAAAAGAATTTAACAAATTCTCATGATTATATATAAATTTTTATTTATTTATATTCAATTTTGTTTATTTGATTTAAATTTGTTTAATTTTGTTTATGTTTAATTTTCCTTATTTGATTAATGCTATGTTTAATTTTGTTTATTTGCTTAAATGCTTTTATTTATTTGCACAATTTAAATTACAGTTACAATTGCATATGCTTTATTTTGCATAATCTATTAAATTTTCTGATGAATTTCATAATTTTTTGCATAGTCTATTAAATTTTTTTCAAATTTTATTTTGTCATTATGGAAATTTTCTTCAAAAATTTGTAAAATATATATAATTTGTAATTTTAATAAACAAATGGAATAGGCAGTGGAGAACAAAAATGAAATTTAAAAGATGAAAAAGATAGAAGTAAAAGAATGTTTGATCTGACAATCTGGTAAGAAATTCCAAAATTTCAACATTCCGTTTCAATTTCAAACATTACAGTAATCATCCCTCATATTCATCCCATATATCTCTATTCTTTTTTTTCATTTTCAATTTTAATTGTAATATTTTCTTCCTAATTTCAACTTCGATTATTTTTACTAATTTATTTTATTATGTTATCAGTTTATCAGTTACGAATTATATGCACATTAATAATTAGTTTTGTGACGAATGATGACCGCAATTGTTGAAATAAATGAAATGAGGAAATAAATTACTATTAAATAGTTTTTTTTTCTTCGAGTTCACAAATTTATTAATGAAATTAATTTAAAAAATTTTCTTTTGTTTTTTTTTCCCCTACAGATAGCTGATTTTGGTTTATGTCGATTATCGGATTCGTTTATTTACACTGATCATGATAGAAGATTACCGTTAAAATGGATGGCACCGGAATCACTACGATCATATGAATATTCAATTAAAACTGATGTGTATGTATTTGTACTATAATGTTCTTAATTTATTTCAAAATTTAAAACTATTTTGTTTGAAACTTTCATAAAATTAAATTTTTATACTTAGAAAATCAAAATTTATATGTAAGAATAAACAATTGGATAAGAAATTATTATTTGTAAAAAAAAATGGAACCTATAATATTTAAGTTAAAATGAATCATTTACATTCAAAAAGTATTTTAGCAATGAAGGCTAAGAAGTTTTTTCTTTTTTTTTCTCCTACGATGCATAATTCAATCCAAATTATCCTTTCTAGTCATCAACTTTAAAAATTATTTTAACCTAAAAATTTGATATACATACATATATATTTGCATAAATTTAACTCATTCTATTCTTTTAATTTCAGATGGTCCTATGGTGTACTACTTTATGAGGTATTTTCATTTGGTCAAGTACCTTATGCATTTTTACAAACGACCGAAATTCTTAAATTTTTAAATTCAGGCGCTCGTCTTAATCAACCTCAGTATTGTCCAATTAATATGTTCGTTTGCTCTTATCTTTCATTTTTTCTTTTTTTTTAAATTTTATTTTCCCTACTTTTTTTATTTTCATGCAAAATAAATTAGCTGAAATATATCTTCATAATAAATTGCGCTAAAATGTGGAATTTTTTCTTTTTTTCAGAATTGTAAATCTTAAGAATTATTCATTTTCATTAAAGTAAAAAAAATGCATCGATCGCAATCTTCATGAAATTTAAAAAAAATCGTTGAAATATCACTTACTATTACAAATTTAATTTCAAAAACATCAAATAATCCCCTATCACTGCAAAATTTTATCATTTATTAAGCTATTTTTCTTTTTTTCTTGCATTTCTTGCTAGTGCTGCAGTGATAAAGAAAACTGGACTATTTTTTGATCTTCTCATTCTATAACAATGTGCTATTTTATCAACCTTAGCAATCTCTATTCCCTCATCAATTACTACAATATTTCTTTTTATTCCTTCAACGAACACGAGAACACTTCTGATAGCATGAGGAAATTGCTAATTTCAGAGGAATCATGTAATTTTTATATTTACAAAAAAAAAAAGAAAGAAAAAAAGAAAAGAAAAGAAGCCATTTATACATTTATTCCAAACGGAGGAGAGAAGCGCTAATCTCTGAAATGCTTTTGTCGCAGATACATTTGTCATCCCACTCTTTTTTGTTTTCTTCCTCTTTTTTTTTCATTAACATTTAAATTAAACTATTAAAAAATTGAAATAGAAGTAACTTTTAGATATACGCTGATGCTTCAGTGCTGGCAAGATGAACCATCTTTACGGCCTAATTTCACCGAAATTTGCTCCATTTTACGAGTGATTCTGGAAGATAACTTTGGACATTATGGATATATGAAGGCAAATTAATTCTTTCATTCATTAATTTACAGCCAATTGTTTTATAACTTCTTTAAAAATTCAATAAAATTTATTACGAAACCAACAAATATATTTCGTTTTTTTTCTTTTCATTTCACAACAATACAAAATCCTTTATCATTCTCATTTCTCTTTTCTTACTTTCACATTCATTCCTTATCGTGCAATAAAATTTTTTAAAAAAAAAAGATTAAACAATTTAAAAAAAAAGACTTTTTTTTCGCCTTATCATTGAATTGAAGCTATTGAAATTTCTGTGTTTTTTTTTTGCTAAATTATTTGCCAAATTATTGCTAATACTTTCACTGAAACTAAGTGATTCACTAATTGTATAATTTTGAATGGAAGAATTTTTTTTAACAGATAATAATAATGCTTAGAATTGTACACTAAAATCATTTTTCTACTTTGAAATAGGCCTTTATGAAAAAAATGATGTTACAAGCTTTTATGAAAAAATCATAAAACCATAATAATAGCAATAATTGCCAGATGCTAAATAATGGTAAGAATGGTAATAATGATATGAAAAAAATAATAATAATAATAATAATAAAAATAATAAATGACAGTAACAATAATAAAAATGATTAAAAATGGTTGTAAATTCTGAAAACTCTTCTAATAAATGAAAATATATTTCACAAGAAATGTCCATTATATGTTATTAGGATGAATCATTCAAATTTAAATTTTTCAAAATAATTTTACAATGTTAATTTTATCGTTAAATTAAATGCAATAACCAATTTTCATGATAATTAAATTTTTTTTTTTTCATACATTATTCAGTACTTGTCCACGACAATCTCACCTAACAAAGTGTATCAGAGATGCTATATATATATATATGAAGAAATGAAGTTGGGGGGAAAAAAAAAAGGATCTGCTAATAATTGCTGATTAGACAAAGCGATAGAAGCGGATAAATATGACCTGAATAAATCGGTTTTATCTGAGATTTCTTAAAACAAATAATTGTATCCTTACTAAAATATTGTTTACTTATCGTAGTATTCAAATCTATCAAAAAAAAAAAAATTAGCACAATTTTGGTTAGTAATGGAGGATGTAAATATGAATAAATAATGCGTACACGTAAAAACGTTAGCATACATTGATACCACTACAGATATTCAAGATTATCTTATTCATATTGTGACGTTGACAGTCATTTTACATAGTAACAAGTAATTATTTTTTTATAATTAGTACGAAAAAAAAAATTTCCAAATTTTTATCCAAAATATACATATTATAATAATTTTTTTTTTAAATTTTCATCCTACAGTAATAAAATTCCAGCTACATTGTAAACCAACGATAATAATGATACCAATAGTGATAACACCAAGTATAGCAATACAAGCAAAATAAACATAAAGTGTTGGTGTACATTCACGATCTAATGTCAAATTTATCCATTCTTGAATTCCTAATTTTTGCTCCTGAAATAATCATTTGATCAAATTATTTCTTTTTTTTTTTAATTAACGAAATAACACCCACACACACACACACACAGACATATATATGTATATATAAACAAGTACAGTGATTGATTAAATGAAAATTAAAGTAATCTTATCCAAATTTTGTAAAAGAAAATAATAAAAGAAAAAATTTATTCCAACTAAATTATTGCTATAAATCAATTTTTTTAAATAAATATTTGAATAAAAATTATTTGATTATAACAAAATTAATCTTTCATGAAAAGAAAAAAAAGAAAATATTTTTTTTTGTCCAAAATTATTTATTTATTAAAATTGAAATTTTAAAGAATGCACGAAATTAAGCCTAAATTTTAACTATTAAAAAAAGAAAAGAAGAATTAGAAAATAAAGAAGAAAAAGGAAAAAGGAGAAAGAAACAAATATTAATACCTGACCAATCTTATCTGATCCAACAGTTTCAAAATCTAATGTTGGTGCCGCTTTTTTAATATCTTTATTATCACCAGCAGTAGGTGGATTCGTTGATTCAAGTGGTGTTTGCAAATCAGGATTGATTTCTAACATCTAAAAATAATCATACGAATTAATTTGTATCCATTATCAATGTTTTCAAATTTTATTTTATCTTACTTTTTTTACTTTTGCTTACATCATAAAATATATTAGAATTTTGAAATATATTAGAATTTTATTTTAATATTCCAATTTAGTTCCATTCTTCTGCTCTTCACTATA
>NW_018108356.1:91712-96736 GCF_000183805.2 Loa loa | reverse complement strand
TCCATTCTTCTGCTCTTCACTATACTATTATAGGATATTGCAGTAGTAGTAGTAAGTAATTAATATAAAAATAATACAATACCCTTTTTTAACTTTTTTATTTTTTATTTTTTGCAAAAATTATTTTTAATTAATAAAAAATATCTAAAGAAATAATTTTTGTATAAACAAGAGAATGAATGGACTAATGAATTTGTTCATGTTGAAATCGTAAATTAAAAGATTGTTGATATATCAAAAGAAATTTGCACCACCTACTACTGATATGATAAAATGATAAACAAAAAAAAAAAAGAAAAATTGACAGAAGCACAATTAAAAATTAGATAAATATAAAATTGAAAAAATTAATGGATGGAAATAGAAAATGAATTAATAGACTATCAAATTGCAATTTAATAACATATAATAATACTTTTTACATATTACAATTTAAGGTAACATTATATATTGAAGAATACTTCATTAATTATCTTTAATTATATAATGAAGAATACTTCATTAATTACCTTTAATTGTATAATGAAGAATACTTCATTAATTATCTTTAGTTATATAATGAAGAATACTTCATTAATTATCTTTAATTATATAATGAAGAATACTTCATTAATTATCTTCTTTTTTATTTCTCCTTAATTAACAACAAAACAATGAAAATGCTCGAAAAAATTTCAAATATTATTAGTATTTAAAAAAGCAAAAAAAAAATACATAGTAAAATATTTAGAAAAGTTAACAAAGTTTTTGACAAATATAAATTTTAATTACCATTTAAATTATTACTCTTAAAAATTACTTAAAACAAAATGTCAAAGTTATGTGCTGAAATTTTTTTTCTGATAATATTTGTTTAATAAAATTTTAAATCCATTTTTTTGTCTTTCATTTACCAATTAATATTTATATAAAACATTTAATAATGCTAACATGCAACATTTGGTAATTTACGTGTAAAATTTATTTTTTTTTTAATTAAGGATATATGACAAATTTTATATCAATTTAAACAACAATTTCAGGATGAGTAACAAAAATTTCGCTTAACATTTCACTTTTCCCTTTCTTTTTAATAAATTTCAAAATGAAAATGCTAGAGAAGAAAGTAATGAAACCACCAACCTTGAAAATAAAATATTGTCACAATGATGTCAACAACTGTTTCCTTTTTTTTCCTTCTTTTTTTGCCCAAAATAAAAACAAAAACTAATAATTAAATAAAAAAGAAAAAAATTTAGTAAAACAGAAAAGAGGAAGAACAGTGAATTTACTTTTTATTTCTCATTAAAATAAAGAGAAATAAGTAAGGAAAAAAAATTTTTTTTGAAATTTTCATATCTTGATATTCAAATTATGAAAATATGTAAACAATTAATAAAGATGGTGATTGAATTATTAACTTGCTTTACTTTTGATCGTCCCCTATTTCAACTTCTCATATTCATTGCAATTTTACAAAGATACACTCTACAAACATTGTCCCCAACAGAACATCACTCTCCAACAGGTTCGTTGTCTCAAAGAGAATTATCAGTTATATCAGGCTTTGTTTTCAAATATGTATCATTGGCATTATCTATTACGATTATTTAACTCTCATAAAGATGTAATTTGAATAATTCATCCGTTGACAATTTTATGGTGACATGTCATCAGAAAAAATTAAACAAAGCAACCCGAAACTCTGATATAGTTCATTTCAAATGCTGACATAAAACAGAACCGGAATAGCTCGAATTTAGCTCTATCCTTTGCAAATGATAGTTTTGACACTGGCTGGTGGTACTATTTTGCTAACAAATCACATCCATACATGCTCCTCAGAAACTACTGTCACATTATGGGTGGTACGTAAGCTTTGATACATCCAGGAACAGTTTACAACACAAAGTCTACTATCACTTTTCACCGAAAATAAATCATCCTCTGAAAATAAGACCTAATTCGGCCTTGCTGCAGCCGCACGGAGCACCAGCGCCGGCACTCCTTGCAGCCACGCCAAGCCATGAATGATGCCTCGGACCCACATCCCATTCAGCGCTGGATATTTCTCGACCTCACCGCCGCTCCCTTTTCACAGCCACAGAAAGCGCCGGCTGACCTCGACCGAGCCTCCAGACTTACCGTGTCCCCGAAATATGACATTCCCTGAAAATAAGCTCTAGTACGTCTTTTTTTTGTTTTTGGGGTAGAGAGGGAATAAGACCCTGCCTTATTTTTGGGAAACAAGCTATTGATCATACGGAATCTTTTACCGTTGATTAGCATAGTATTTTTACCCATTTCTGATATATTTTGCAAATTTACCAATTAAGTTTGTAATTTTTATATTACTTACGTATTGATTAACCGATTACAAACTACATATGTACCTAACTGAAATAAAGGAAATTTATACAAGAAAAAAGTTGCAAAGTTCACCCCAATGAAATGTGCCACACAATTTATACCCTATCATTATGGTTTATAAGTGAATCAAAAAAGTCAAAGACAAAATGAAAAACTTGTATGAATAGAGTGGTGCATCTTTCAATACACAGCGATAGTAACCTTTGAGAGAATTCAGCCTGGGAATTACAGTTAATGGCAAAGCAAGATAAGTTGATAACACTTGAAGTTTTAAAGAGACAAACAAGATATAGTTATGTTTTTTTAATTTGCCAATTCATTGAATATGCTTAGCTAAATCGTGATTTAAAGAAAAACGATCTAACAGTTTGCTTATGCGACCAAGACTGTGAAGAATCTGCGGACGATGTTTTGCACTAATAATCGAACAACTATCCTTAATGGAACAAATATACTAACAAACAAATTAGGGAATATACAAAAATGATAAAATAGGAAGAATGAAAAGAGAGTAATGAAATCGAAGGTCACTATTTCGACACGTTAACAATAAAGCAATGAGAAGAGATTAAGTAGATTAGGTAATTTAGGTACAAATGAAATATTGAAAAAAATGCTGCAATGGTTAAATAGTTGGTACATGATCTCATTTAGAACTACACTAACAGATTGCTCATTGCCCTACCCGTCAAATGAGATTAATAACAACTTTCAATATCGACAAAACGTATTCTTATAATACGTTGATATATGCATTATAGCATAACGTATTGCAACATTCTGTACCGGTCACCGGTAAATTTTTTGACTGTTCAGAAAAACGAACGATTATCAAAATCTAAATTTAATTTGTAGTTTTCTAAAATTTAAACATAGATTAGAGATCATTCGGTTTTCGCTACTTTATAATCTCATATTACGAAAGACCGAAGAATAACGAAAGAGAAACATGCAACTTAAAAATCAACCTATCTAGTTGCCTATTATATTACAGTTAAGCATGAAAGTAGTAAAGTGATACGTAATAAAAACAGCAAACGATCAGCAAACTGGAACAAATACACGGAAACAGAGTAAAAGCTACTAAAAACAAAATAGCTAATCACAAAACGAGAAGCACTGAATAACTGAAAAGTGAATTATACTTTCAAACGATTTAGGGTAAAAATATGACGCAATGGGGAAGAATGATTAGCGCAGAAACAGAAACTATCAAAGGGATCCTCGCAAAAATTATACTGAGCTAATGAAAATTGAGCTTTTTTTCCCCGCTTCAGTGATTCCTCTTTTCAAGATTTCCACAAATCACTAAAAGCTCATTCTCCCTAAATTGATTCTAATCAGGTTTCACTGTGTCCTGAATATTGAAAACAAGTTACTCGTCGATAATGCAACTGGTATATATAATCTTTATAAATAAAATTCTGCGGGAAAAATTTTAGATTTCCTAAAACAAAACTTGAATAAGGCAAAAGTTAAACAGATGAAAATGAAAGAATTAAGATCCATCAGATAATGAATGGTAACTTATACTGCGCATTATAACAAACAGAGAATAAGTATTAAAAAAAAAAAAAAAATTAGATCTGGAGTAATTATACTTGACATAGCTCTGTCATGAAAAACAAATGACCATATAATGAAAGCTCTTCAAAACATTATATAATTTCATAAATAAGTCTCAGGTTACACAAGATCGAAGTCTCTAAAATCCGTTCCAAGATAACAGTGTCTCGCAATTATGCAGTATATTAAGATATTAACGCTGCTGCTGCCGCATTAAGATCCCATCGGCAGTCTTCTAACGCACTGACTGCTTGACCTCTATCTTGCGCTACACCCATTGATAACAGCTCTTCAATTTTCAATTCATTCACAGCTTTTTCAATATTATTATTGTATCGTTGCAGTTTTATTGCACATCGTCGTCTACTGAAAAAAATACAGTTAATCTTACCAGTAATTGATTTAAAAAGAAGTTTCACTACGGATTTCAAGTTTTTTCAGAAAGAATTTCGAGTTTTTTCGTTTTTAAAAATATATGTATCATAAAATTGTCAATCATAAAATCAGAAACTATGTTTTGAAGTTGAACGAACGCTACATCATGCAGCAGCTGAAGAAATATATAGAAATGCATAGCAGCAATGCATGAATGGCAATTCAAACGTCATCTATACTAATCCAAAGTCATTATAATTTGATAATTTGTTCTACCTATAAACTTTCATCCTCATAATTTAACATGATAAAACCCTCACAAGTTTATTTTATTTTGAAAACATGGAGACAGAGTCTTCAGAAGAAGGATTTACTTACTCCGCAAAAGCCGCATTTCTTAGAACTGCGCTGACAGGATCAGAGTTCGAGACCGATGAAGCTGCGACAATTGGAGAAGCAGGGATTACTCGTTCCGCGACTAATGGGTCAAACATACCCAAAATTTCGTCACTCAACTGAAACGAAACGTGTTACTGAAATTCAAGTATTATACATTTTACTCGACTATTACAGTAGGATTTCTAACCCCCATGCTATGATTCACAATATCTCAACCTCCTTCTTTGTCTAGTTTCCTATCCGTATTATGAACTTGAAGAAAATAGAAAACTCAGTTCTTCGACATATATATATATATATATATATATATATATATATATATATATATATATATA
>NW_018108356.1:87437-91306 GCF_000183805.2 Loa loa | reverse complement strand
CTTACGTACATATATATATATATATATATATATATATATATATATATATACAGATTTTACCAATTTTAACCTAATGATGGCATCATTACTGAAATATGAAAGGAACAATGATCTAAGAAAGAGAGCTTACGTAAGAATTCCTCTGCTTCGAAGAATTCACAACAGAACTGTTATTTGCATGTCGTGAAGGAAAGGATGCTCCATTTGCCATCGGTTTACTTAAATTTAATCGGTCACCTAAAGTAAATCTTACTTGAAGAGGAAGAATAACGAAAAGCATTAGTGTAAGTAATTTAAATCACTGAGAACAAGTCAGATTATGCTGGTAATTTCTGAATTTTTTCTGACTTTTAAATGATATCTGAACTATAACTAAATCCAAATCAAAGAATAAGGTATGGGAACGAAAGCAACAGGTAATGTCGCAGGACGGTGCAGACGGTGTCATCAAAATACCATCACAGACTGATCTAAAAAGTCACCAGATGAACCTATAGATTTAATAGAGTATTTTAGCAACTGACGTGACTGTCCTTCAGATAGTCACTGCAAAATCATATTCGATTTTCAGCCCTATATTCCCTCCCCCTAAGGTGTTTAGCTTGCAATATCAGTATCTATATTGTCTCGAAATATTATGATGTCGTTAAGAGCAATTAAAAACAAACTAACTATGGGAGTCGTAAAGTAAAGCAGGAGTACTTCCATAAGTTGATGATAAAGCAGACTGTTGAGGCATGGGTCGTTTAGCATAACCGGGTTGCCAATAGTAGCATGTCTGAAATTCGATTTTTTGTTATTGAAATGTAAATTTTTTAACCGGGATTTCATTTTATCACAACATCCAACATTATATTACGAGTTAGATTTATTCACCACTCGTTCCTACTCTTAGAAATAACATTAAGAGGATATTTTGAAATCTAACAAACATTTTTTGCATATTATTAAAAAAATAGAGAGGTGAAATTTTTTAAAAAAATTTTTACTCCTATATCAAGCGGAGACTTTGTTAGTCCTGATAAAGGCGGTGAAAAAAAGCTCTCGTTCGGTAACCGTTCACTATTAACAAACATTGTTGCTGGTCTCGACAGCTCATTAGTATTATAAGATTGATTTACTCCCATCTGATAGGCTGTATTTAGCGAACTAGCTGAAGCCTAAAAAGATGTGATCTGTAAATTCAATACAACAAATAAATAAAATACAAAGATTTACCTACAGCGAATAGTGCCCTGTGAAACGATAAGGAACGTTCACGGTTTATAGACGAACAAAATTTGGTTTTTTTTGTTTTTTTTTTTAAAGTACAACCACAAGCAGTGTGAAGCGCTTGGACAGATTGGCAACATCAACAAGTTTAAACAAAAAACAAGGTTAATAGACTATTTTTGTGAATTCGTGAATTTTCTGCTTCCTCCTTTCACGATCTTAATAAATGCAAAAATTGCTGCATTGTTGCATACAAAAAAGACGACAAAATAGCACAAAACTAACAATAGCAAAACGGTTCAAAATGATAAAGTAATGGATAAACACATACAGCTTTGGTAGATGTGGAAAGATCTTTGAATAGTTGACTGTATCCTCCTTTACTGGCAATATCTTTCACAGTCTTTGAAATCTGAAAATAAAATTTATGCAATTTCTATAAAATATAATAAATACCAGGAGACTTTTAGTGAAACCTCTTGAAAAAAAAAATTACAAAAATCCACCTCAAAAGGATCTAAATTGTCTTGACTGTAGGAAATACCAGATGTAGATATTCCGGAATACAAGGGAGATGAGTGATTCTCATATGAGTTAACATCATTTGAAGTGGAAGTACTCGACACATTGTTTGTTAGCACAGAAGTTGAGTCCCACGGAACATTATTCTGCTTCGTCTACAGAAATTTATTAAGCAATGACTGAATACAGTTCCTCATATTATTAATACCGCACTAACAGCTTAAACGATAGTGATAACTGTGTTATAGCGGGAAAGCTATGGAAGGAGGGAAATTTAACCTGTCTGAAATTTGGAGGTTTCGGTCTCGGAGGTGGTATTTTTCCATTTTGCACCTGGTTTTTATCAATCGCACTGTGACATCCTCTTTCTGTAATGGATGTTTGATAATTTAATGTTCATTGCACATTTGCATTACACCTGGACAAATCTGAACAAAATGAAGCATTAGACAAAAAAAGTGATCCAGGAGAGCTTAAAAATCAATCACAAAACATAAATTAACAAAGGATATTATGCAAATACCTGACTTATTCTGTACATTATATGATGACTGGAAATGATAACACGATGTGGAAGGTAACTGGGAAGCAGGAAATGACTGCTGAAAAAAATTTTTTTCAGCACAAACGAGCGAAGAATTGTCCGAAAGAAGAAAGATCTGTGAAAGATATTTCTGACATCCATTAACGCTTCAACAATATTCACGCCAATAGAATGCAATTTAAGCAAAGTTGGTAATAAACTCCTCGTTGATGATACCATCTTTACACTACCAAAAGGATAACATTTTACCGCAGTGCTCAATAAAATAAAAGGTGTGTAGATTATTATACTGGGTGAGTAATCAGAACTGAGTTATAACTTTTAAGAAGCTTCTCATAACCTCATTTTTCTCCACAGAGAAGAATTCGAATTCTAAGGGTTCATTCAATAATAAAAAATCAATGAAATTCAGAAAATTTCCAAAAATTTCCCTTACCACAGTTGTGAGAGATTGCAGTGACGGTTGCACTGTAATATCGGCGCCAGAAAATGATGACCGATGCATCTGACTGGAAAAAACAATTTTGCGAAATTAATCGTAAAGTGTAAAACAATCAGGAACAATGCAAGATGAAAACTATCATATAATTCTATTGATACTGCCATAACTTTATAGTAGAATACATCAACTTCGGCTGAAGAGAGCATTCATACTTAATCTGAAAGAGCTAAAATCTCAGGTCTGAAATCGGCTATATCCTTTTCAATGAAGCATATGTTTAATACCGGTCAGATTTTCGCACACAGTAAAAAAGAAAAAAAAATCCTAAATGCACCAAGATTAGTAGGTTCTAGCCAATTTGCAGGTGGAACACTAAATCAAAAAGAGATGTATGAATTACCTGAACAAAATTGCACGATATCAACTATCAAAGCACTACCGTTTTAAGCTATTGATGACAAGAGTGTAGTTAACAATAAGGAATTTCATACACTTATATGAATACATACTTGCACGATGCGGCGTCAGATGTAAATCGAATTGGTTGCGGTAATGACGAAAATTGCTCTAAAAAATAACTTATATATATATAGAGAGACAGAGAGAGAGAGAGAGAGAGACAACGATGACACAAAAAAATTAATTATGTGAAGATAATATTCAAAGAAAAGAGTGAAATTACTACCATACATTCAGCACAATTATAAGTTCTGAACCTACGTGAATTTATTGGAGTCTTTCCTCCTAACGCAGGCTGCGAAGAGAAACGGATACTTTCATCAGCTACCGTTGTACCAAGAGATATATTAGTTGAAACATTTAAACTGGATGTAGTTGGTTCCCGTAAGTTAGCTGAAAATGTAGAATGTAAGGATCTATGTCATAGCAGAAATTATAAATGTTATTATTGCATTTAAATATTTCGTTTAGCTGTAGTATCTCCGTTTCGTTCCCCATCATTTCTCTTTTTCTCAATTATTTTTATTTATAAATCCATGTTGGAGCCACAAAACAGATAAGCAAAAGTTATGAATAAGTTTCATGCAAATACCTGGCTGGCACGATTTGATGGCGAAATAGATAAAAAGTACACTAGTAACGATACGATAAACAATTTTTTGACTTGATTTTACAACAAAAAACTTATAG
>NW_018108356.1:82932-87325 GCF_000183805.2 Loa loa | reverse complement strand
CGTTCCCCATCATTTCTCTTTTCTCAATTATTTTTATTTATAAATCCATGTTGGAGCCACAAAACAGATAAGCAAAAGTTATGAATAAGTTTCATGCAAATACCTGGCTGGCACGATTTGATGGCGAAATAGATAAAAAGTACACTAGTAACGATACGATAAACAATTTTTTGACTTGATTTTACAACAAAAACTTATGAAAAAAAAAAAACTAAAGCAGAATGGGATCGACCGCGTTTCTATTTGACATGTTAAAATGTTACACACAAATGGAAGTTTAAATCTCCCTTTGTTATCGAAAACATTTGCATAAAAATAACCAAAAAAGCTGACCTGGGGATGACGGATGCATTATATCTGGTGAATATGACATCGATGGTGGTTCATCATAAAAATTTGATGCCAAAGAAGACGACAAAAGTTTCGTCGTACCTAAAAATTATTAACATCCACAAAATTCAGATATACTTGAGACTATTTATTTCTAACTACTCCTATAGCCGCATAATTTATCGATGACCAGAAGTTGTCTCATACAGAAACGTATATTTTTAAAAGTCTCAACAAAGCTTTTTCGAGATTATATCCGTAACTTAAGTCCAGATGAAAAACCATCACTAGTAAGCGATAACTGCACAATAATTACAAGATTACAAAAAAAAAAAAAAAATACGGATCTGAGTATAGCAATCAATACGAAACCATATAGTGATATTCACAGAGACTGATAATCCAAAATTCTTTTACATGTTTTATTTTTATTACACACTTTTTTCTCACATAGTATTTTTTTATTAAGTACCTATTTTATCAACAAAAATATAACCAACCACCACCAGGATGGCATGATTCATTGTCATTCACACCATCGAAAGAGTAAACGCTAAATGGTCCGAAAGGATCAATATAGGAATCAGTGCCTGGAATATTTTGGTACTTAAAAAATAATGTCAGCAGTGAAATCTCTTAAATGTGGAACGATTACCGGCTGAAAAGGATCATTTGATTCAGTTATTCTTGGCAGCTGGCTAGTGAAAAGACACTGAGGGACAAAAGAAATTTTGTTCTCAGAATCATAAGTAAATTTCAAAATTACCATTCTTCTTAAGTTGGTTTTGAACCCATGAAGGTGGTTTTAAGTCTATAAGAGAAGGAATTATTTCCGGTCCATATTGTCTCTGGTCACTACTGAAAAAAAAAAAACAAGTATGAAACATTTAAGAATTACAACACATAACTCTAAACGGGACAACTGTGATAATAAATAATTTTGATCATTGTACAGAATATTTCAAACAGGACAAATGTAGCGTAATTAATCAGCAACTAATTAGGTGAAGTAACCTACTCATAAGTAGATTCCTCTTTCCTCAAAATAGGATTTTTCAGGTATATATCATCGATGTAATCTGGTTGACCCCACGATTGTTCTACATTTATGTCGCCATGTCCAGCATGAATAAATGATCCTACAAGTTATTCAAATTTGCATATGTTTAACAAAAGAGATAACTCAAACGAAGCGTAGACATATATTCAGTAGTAGAATAAAAGAAGTAAAAACCTATTGGTACCTCGTACTGGTTTAGAAATATAATTATCTATCCCATTTTCCTGCTGCAACGGATTATTTATCTTTTCAGCACTTCTCGCTCTACTACGTTCATTTCGCAAATGTACAGATGAACGATAGAATGAACCAAATTTTCGTGTCCTCACGTTCTGCCCAAACCAAATTAAACCACTGCAATGAAATAAAGCTTTGCTATACAAGAGGCATGCTATACATCGATATAATCTGGCTGATTAGGCATATATCATCTCAAAGTCATCTCTCTTCTTGATAAACTAAATCATGCTAAGATGAATATAATATTCTCTAAATTCATAGTAATCAACTAAGCAACTTCACTTATATAGATCTCACTTTGCTTAACAGCAGTTCCTTTGCTGAAATATCTATGATCATTGCTGCGGGTAAATCCAAAAAGAAAAAAGTAAAACTGTATAAAATAGACTACCACTCATCGTTAGGTATGACTGATAAAAAAGGAAGTAAAGTAATACCTTCTATGAATGACGATAACAAGGTCATTAACAACCAGCTCTAAGTCAATATCCTGTGATGGAGTAGAAGCTTCGCGACATTCAGCTACCATAAATATTATCTAAATTAAAGTATATTTTTCAACTTGCATGAATTGACATTAAAAAAAATATTGTTTTTGATAATGATCACTCTTTTATTAATTATTTTATTCGTTACTGCAAGTACAAGGAAAAGCTGATCGTTATCTCGCCCTCTCTCTTTCTCTCTCCCTCTATATGTATATGTAGCACTTTGACAAAATTTGGAATAACATTTTTTTCACCAAACAGTAAAAGTTAACTATCCACGGCCAATTCATTTTTATATAAAGAAAAATGTTTAGAAAGTACCTCGGAAACGATGCCTTTTAAAACGTTAAACTTTGGCCTTAAATTTGCTTCCAAAGACCAGCACTTCGAGATAAAGTCATATAACTCATCGGAACATCTTTGTGGTTTCGGTAATCGTTCACCAGCTTCTAATTTTGTGAGTACCTTAAACGATAAATCAGGTTTGATCTCTAATCTCTAAGCCTCTAGAACTTCTTATAATCGACAATTTTTAAAATATATTCCTTTTTCCTCGTCCGATTAGCATGGAAATGAACATAGCACATTGACAAAAAATCTATAAACACAAAATCATAAGTTCATTCTTTACATCAATATTTTGTCATTGAGCCTATCCAATCTTTGACCTCAGAAATGATACCTCGGCTCCACGAAGACCGACCCACGGTTCCTCGCCATAAGAAAATAACTCCCATAATGTCACACCAAAAGACCACACATCGGAAGCATGTGAGAACTGCCGATATCTCAGAGATTCTGGTGGACACCTGAAAATTGTACATTTTGCAAAGGACAAATACAAATGATAATATTCACTGTAAAACAAAATTACAATAAAAACGAAAAATCGACGTGTTATCTGAAAAGTAATGCGTTCCTAAGATGAACCGAAAGTGTACAAAAGAAAGCACATTTCCTATATTAATAAAGGAGATTATTTTTAGTTCAATATTATAAACACCATTATCACCAATTATGGCATAGTGAACTTAAGTGGGGGGGGGGGGAGGGGCTGAAGCTTCTGTATCATATTACAATTTGTAGCTACTGCAGAAAGTTTAGTAAAAACAAATCCGAATTTCATGTTCCACAAAGGAAAAAAAAAGTGGATGTTTTAAGCTTTTTAGAGACACTATTCAAGACTAGGGTTAATCCGACTACACAGCAATTCCTTAACTATCTATTCCAGCACCTTGTTCTGAGTATCCACATATAAATCACTTTTATTTCAGGTGATAAAAGATTAAAATAAAAATATACCATGCAAACGGCACTTTTTTCGGCGCTGACATCACATAAAGTCTTTCATTGTTCTCCAGTATCCGCATCAAACCAAAATCACAAATTTTGACAACCTGTAGAGAACGAAAATTTTAAATTCGACTTGGCTGTCCATTTTATAACTCATTCCTCAAAGATTCGATCAATCACTTCATGAGAGAGGAAGAGTGGAGGAAACAGAGAGGTCTTATTTTCTTTTATATGAATTGTAAAATCCCGAGCTCAAAAATCACATTAAGCATGTTTAAATGCGCTAGTTTTTTTCAAAAGAATGATGCTCAGTTGTGCCAGCATATTAGTAGGTAAAATTGTTTTGACAACAAGCTGGATAAAATTTGAACATACACGATCATTGTTTGCCAACAAAACATTTCGTGCTGCGAGATCACGATGCACGCAGTTCTTTGATTCCAAATAAGCCATACCCTTAATTAATTACAATCTATGCATTATTCATAATAATACCAGCACCATTTTTAAGAATTCTAACCTACGATATCGTACCGACAATATTTTACCTTCGCAATTTGCTGTGCATAATCGATCAACATTGAAACCAAAATCACAGGCTTTTCAGTCGACCGTAAGCGATCAATCAACGCACCACCATCACAAAATTCAACCACCTAAACTAATATCACTAAATTATGGTACTCCAAATAGAAAATGATTGATTTATTAATCTATAAAATCTATTTATAACAATAGTTAATTAAAATGACCAAAACATTGGTCATGATATAATTCAGGCACTGGTCATGCCATTATTGTCATTGTTTTAATTATTATTTGTTATTTTTTATTATTATTATTATTTACTATTATTATTATTATTACCATTATTATTATTATTATTTCGTTATTATTATCACTATTATTGTCATTGTTATTAACATTTATTATCATTATCATTATTACTATTATTATTATTATTTATTGTTATTATTATTAA
>NW_018108356.1:77333-82500 GCF_000183805.2 Loa loa | reverse complement strand
AGTATTATCATTATTATTAATTACTGTTATGAATGCTTATTCGCAATTATGAACAGAAAAGTAAACATGGAAAATTTACCATCATAGCTGGATTTGAAAAACAATCCCATAGAGTTGAATTAAATTTAGATGTTTTAACTTTTGCATATTCGTAACTTCTCGCTGTAAATCTTCAATTATTTCTGGAGTTGAATCACGTAAAATTTTGACAGCAACATCTAATTTTTGTCCTATTTTTGGCGTCCATACAGCACGTTTGACAACCGCAAATGATCCTTCGCCCAGCCGTTCCATTAATTTTATCTGAAGAAGTGTAACTTAATACCGACATGATAACTAAAATCCGCCGAATATCAAAAAAAAAAAAAATCTGCAGGTGAAAATGCTGAATGAACTATACAATACAACACAACATCAAATCTAGACTTTTCAAATTTACTTTCAATCAGTTGAAACTTACTGTGCCAATCGCTAAATTAATCTATCCTACCAAATAGTTGACGAAGTTTACAGTTCACTACATCCATCCATACAGTTAAAAACTACCATAAATTAAAAGCATCACATAATTGGTAATGCAGTGTGTAACTTAGAACTTTCGTGTGATATATACCGCAAATAAGGTATGACAATATCACATTTCGTGCGTTTAATTAGAATTGTAGAGGAAAAGATAAACACAACTTCTCATTAAGTTTTAGCTTCAACTTACTACCCGTCAGATGCTCTTTTCCTCACCTCTTCTTTTATAATGAGCGAAGTACCACCATTTTCTGGGAAAGTCCACAACAGCTCTGGTGTACTAGTCGGTACAAGAACCTTTGTAACTTCGCGGCTTTCCTTTCTCCCAATAGACGAGAAAATCCCCTTCGATTTCTTACTTTTCTTTTTCTTCTCCGCAATTGCAACTCGCAGTCGACGAATAGCAGGCTGCGAAAGACCCGTGTAAGACTGAAACATGTTAGAGTTTTAAATTAAAGAAAAGGATTTTATTGCCCGCAACAGCGGACAAGAAAATACTTGAAAATATCGAAATCTTCCCAATTCAGCTCTGAGAAATTCAAAAAAAAAAAACTTCAGTAGCAGATCAAGAATTTTCATCGTTTTATAACCTAACATAGAAATCACCATACTTTTAATTCGTCGTCAGTAACATGATCAAAATGCTCCAAGCGTGATAATTGCAATTCCACACAAAGTTTTCGTTCAAAATTTACCAGATCTGTTTCTTTTAATACATCTTGAAGAGCTTCCTCTATATACACAGCTTCTCCCATCTGCAACAAGGAAAAACTAATATTTTCTCCCTTCAGTATCCGAATTTCCGAATTTCTAAATAATACCGCTAGGCATATATACATTTTCAAACATATATTCTCATACGCAAATATTTACATGAGACATATATGTTGCCTGCATGTACAT
The DNA here is from genome assembly GCF_000183805.2 of Loa loa. Taxonomy (NCBI): domain Eukaryota; kingdom Metazoa; phylum Nematoda; class Chromadorea; order Rhabditida; family Onchocercidae; genus Loa; species Loa loa. The sequence continues at coordinate 81,075 of NW_018108356.1, read as the reverse complement.
TTACAGGTAAACTTAAATTATGTACAAAATGATGACATTTCTATGACGTTACAATATTATCTTTTACATGTATATGTTCTTCTTCATTCTCTCGTCCACCTTTCTCATCTCTTATCATTTAATTGGAATTTTAACCTCACTAACAGCCACACCAATTCTCTTTAGTTAATACTATGATAAAATTTCATCTACCACAAACAAAAATAAAATTGAAACCTCAGAAATGAAAATTTTTGTCAGCCTCGTTAGCATTACTATAAATTGGAAATATAAACAAATTGCTCGGAAAAACATAATCGCAATGTATAATATGATGTGAACAAATGAACATACAATCACAAGAATGCATATGAAAATTCTTATCAATACTGATAATCAAAAAGCAAAAAAGCAAACAGTTCAAGTCCGAAATCAAATCAACCGTGCACATCTGGCAATTTGTTGGATGATAATTCAGATTTATGCAACTATTTAAAAACAAAACCAAGAAGATCACACTTGCATCTATTATGAAGAGGTAAATGAAGTACAAAACTTTTTTTTTAAAAAGAAAGCAAAGTCATTAATCTCGATAAGTTAAGTAGTGATGAGAAAGCCATTTGTTAGTTACATTAATATGTTAATTAATTATTTAACTAATTGTTTGACTACAAGTATTACAGATTCGCCAAAAAATAACACCAGTTTCCTAACGTTCAATTGTAAGCAAGCAATGCTAAATGATGTTTGAAAGAATATTCAGAGATATCTAGATTGATCATTTAGCCTACCATCCATTATCATCGGACTGACCAGTTATTCTGGCCTACTGCTTCATCATCACTTAGTTGACGTAATACTCTTATCCTTTAATACAAACAATAATCGGTTTAAACTACTGTTTCCAATCGGTGGTCCGCATATCAGAGGTGTTCCACGAGAACTAACATATGTTTCACGAGAGCTATTAAAAATTATGTTCCATCCTTTTTATGCTATAATGATACTCTAAGTTCAACCAATACGTTAGAAGTTTTACATGAAGTTTGTTTTCAAATTAACAGTTGTGGTTCCTGCTACAAATAAAAAATGCAAAGTGATCCCTGGTCAAGAGAAGGTTACGAACCATTAGTCTAAACAGTATTTATATTATAAAACAAATCACTCTGTTAATTGCCAACAAAATGATTAGTGAACCTGGCCAATTATTATCAAACTGTTTACTCCCACAGCAATATCATCGAATTAATTACCTTAATTGTTTAGCCAATATTTACAATCACAAAATGCAAACGGAATTTCTAATTCGAAAAACAACACCGGAAAGGGTTAACTTCTTGATAGTTACAAAAAAAAGATAACGATAAATTCCCCATTTTTCCACCATTCAACTCAACTGATTCTTGGAACCGACGTTCCATCTTTTTGTTTACTTTTTTTTCTGCTTTTGTAAATCAATTGTTAATCAATAAAAATAAATCAAAGGTATGCAGGATGCATTGGATGCGACAAAAGTTTATCCTCTTATCGTGTAAACAAAGGGAGAAATGAAAAATAAGGACAGCAGGAGAAAGTGTAAACAGCATAATCAAAGTCTGAAAAAGTTAAAAAACAATCTAAAATCCTACCAAAAATTCAATGAACAGCTAACGGGCGGAAAAGTCACAGGTGGAAAAGTCCATAATCAATTAACAATCGTAACATTCAAATTTAGAAGCACAATTCCACGCCGATATCAACTAATGCCACATTACGGTCCCATCCAAAAGGATTCATCAGCAAAGCAATATGGTATACTTGCTGCGCTTATCGTATCACTGTTAAAGTATAGATTTACTGTTGCACGCAAGAAGAAGCGATAACTTCAACTCCTTCCGAAACTGCAACTTATTTACCGTATCAGTTTTGGGATAATGGTAAATCTACTGCATTTACCATACGAATTTGAAGTATAAGCTTACTGCTACACGCAGAAAAAAGCGATTATTCGGACTCCTTTTAAAACTGTAATTTATTTACCATACCAATTTGGAAATAATGTAAATCTATTGTACTTACCATATGAATTCGAAATATAAGTTTATTGCTGCAAACGGAAGCTATAATTTGAGTTCGTCCCAAGAAATTGCTTTAGTAAATTTCATCCCGATAATTTGTACCTTCAAAAATTTGATTTAGTTATTTGTATGCGACATGAATATTCTAAATGTTGTCATGGAAACGGATTTAAAAATATATGGGGAATAAATCGAAAGGAATGATTTTCACATTTGAATAACTTAAGTAAAACATTACTGGTCTGATAACATGGAATCAATATTCTTTACATATGAGCATAGGATATACTTGTTGATAAGAATAACAAACAAATCAGGAAGTTATTTTATTTCGTTAAACGTCACCTATAATTTACGTTGTTAGCCTTAACCATATTATGATTTATGTCAAATTTCTTTCATCTAAGAATTCACCAGTAAATCTTTGCATGTGAAATTGCCATCTAATAATTCGCTAATAAAACTAGCAGTTCTAGCAGTATATAAGCTAACAGAAATTTTTCAAAAAAGAATAATTCCCATTGAAAAAAAAATTTTGAAAATTTAAAAAATTATATCATATGATTAGCATAGAGTATTTCAACTCGATAAAATTGATAATGTTAATGAAACTGAACTTAACTTGATATTGCTAATAAACTGAACATAATTTGATATTGTTAATGAACTGAACTTAAATTGCTATTGTAAATGAACTGAACACATTACACATCTGCGTTTTTTTTTGTTCATCTAAAATTATTACAACAAAATTAAGTTATATGTATATATATATGTATATATATTATATGTAAATGCACCAGGTAGAATTAGTATGCAAACATCAATACAAGTGTAATCAGTCAAACAAAATCGCTTAACTAATTTAGGAAAAAAAGAAACTAATAAAATTGCTATTTGAAAAAAAAGAAACTTGGATTGAAGGAAGAAATGATGAATAATACAATCAACCAAATGTGAAACTAATCGATTTACAACACAAAAAAAAAAGAAAAAGAAGGAGGAGGCATAATCATTGATATTTAATGCCAGCTATTCATACTCGATCTGATTGCGCTCAGTTTCAAATTTACACTTTTTTTAATAAAATGCATTTCATCGCTATCATCACTTTTCAATTTACCAACGTAATTAATCAAAATATGGTTATATGTAGATTTAAAATAAGCTGAGTGAATTGAATTAATCGACAATGACAAGTAATGCGAGAGTTACATATTGATTATATCAGTGATAGTAGTCATAAAACGAAGAACAGTGTGGTAGTTGCAATTAATAATAAAGTGCTGATGGATATAATAATAAAATAATGGTAAATAAGATGAAAATGAGTAAAGTAACCAAACAGCAATAGATCAACCTAATATCAATGGTAATCGCGCAAACAGTGTTACTTTTTTGCAAAGAGACTAAAACTTAAGAAGTATCGAATTTCAAGTGAAATGTTATCCTTCCTTTATTGCTTACTAACCTGCTCAAATATTTCTTACACTATATCGTCATATGTATATATATGTAGATAATCAGCAGATTAGTTTGCCAATTACCTCAAGCAATTAGTTTCCGGTTAAATATTCAAATTAGACTCTCTATGATGTTAGAAAAATATGATCATATGAAAAAAGCACATTATATGTTTTTAATTTATTTTAAACATTCTACCATGTCCAGGACAATCCAATCTGCTTCACTTAATATTATTTCAC
>NW_018108356.1:72596-77110 GCF_000183805.2 Loa loa | reverse complement strand
TGACAAGTAATGCGAGAGTTATACAATGACAAGTAATGCGAGAGTTACATATTGATTATATCAGTGATAGTAGTCATAAAACGAAGAACAGTGAGGTAGTTGCAATTAATAATAAAGTGCTGATGGATATAATAATAAAATAATGGTAAATAAGATGAAAATGAGTAAAGTAACCAAACAGCAATAGATCAACCTAATATCAATGGTAATCGCGCAAACAGTGTTACTTTTTTGCAAAGAGACTAAAACTTAAGAAGTATCGAATTTCAAGTGAAATGTTATCCTTCCTTTATTGCTTACTAACCTGCTCAAATATTTCTTACACTATATCGTCATATGTATATATATGTAGATAATCAGCAGATTAGTTTGCCAATTACCTCAAGCAATTAGTTTCCGGTTAAATATTCAAATTAGACTCTCTATGATGTTAGAAAAATATGATCATATGAAAAAAGCACATTATATGTTTTTTAATTTATTTTTAAACATTCTACCATGTCCAGGAACAATCCAATCTGCTTCACTTAATATTATTTCACGACTTTTCTTTTGCTCTTCCGGATATTTGCTGTTTGCTTTCCAGCTGTCATCATCATTTTCCTCTTCAAAAATATCACCTAAAAGTGTCAAGCTCTTCGAAAAATAATAGCTTTCTTTTCTTTAATAAATCTTTCTCCTTCTATCACCATAAGAACAGACCTACAATAGCGACTGTTCCATATTCGGTGCCTGTCACGATGATACTACGATCATGGTCAGTATGGCCAGGAGTCGGTTTTACCTGCACAGAATTATCTAATCTCCAAATACCCTGAAAAAAAAAATCGCACAGTATTTAGCTATATGATATAATACAGCAATCCATATTAAGTTATGATAATCAGTATCCTCCATTCTGTCAGTCATACCATTCTTTAGGATTTTAAAGCAATTTTTTGAAATGAAATCATCTGTAAAGTAATAGAACGACTAATATAAGAAAAATTTGACAAAAAGAAAAAGGGAGGTATGACAAGGAGACATTATTTGTTGTTATCTCATTGTACGGCAGTATATCATCGTTTATGAAGAAGTATGCCAGAAAAAAACAAAATATGGTAGAGTAAAAAAGTAGAACAATTAACTGTACCGTATAAATTTCATAAATACCACCTTTGGCCACATCATCACCCATATAAATCTTGGCTTGTTTGAAAAGTGATAAATTACCGCAGTGGTCACTATGTCCATGAGTTATTATCAGATCGGTGATGTCATCACAATTTAATGAATATTTTGAAAGTGCTGCAAAAATTCGTTCCAGAAGTTACAAATGATTATTTATTCATATATTCAGAAATCGTACCAAAAATGTAACATCTTCAAAACTGCCCATAATTAATGAGATCCACTGATTAAAATATGGTGACCAACCAAGACTGAGTATTCAACATTGCTTCAAATGGTAAATATGTGAGAAATTGAGTGGAAAATAACGATACTGTATTCCCAGTAAGTTTAAAATCGTATTGATGCACATAACGTGGTAAAACCAGCTACAGGATATTTTTCATAATCATTAATATCAATATATTCAAAAGCCTTTTTTCAATTTCATGTCTTTCAGTTCTGGTGTTTTTCAATTCCAGCAAAAGTTTCCATATCATACAATCCAAATATAATATTCAAGAAATAAAAAACAAAAAGTGATAAATCAATAAACCTTGGATAACACATGCACCATTCCACGGATCACCACAATCCACCAGGATTTTCTTCCCTTCAGTTAAAATCAACGTTACAGTACCGGATGCTTCTGAACAATCGTTTTCTTTTGCCTGTATACAGTAACCATCCAACAATACGTGTACCTTTGGATATTTATCCATTATACCGTATCCCACTAAATCGTGTGAAACTTCAATAAAATATTGTGAACATTTAATGAACTGCATAAAACACAACTAAAAATAAAAATGATGAACCACTGTAGAAAATTTAGTAAGTTGAAATTTAACGCATTGTCATACTAAGCCTGGAATAGGATGCGTTAAAATTTCAGTCACCTGTTATTTATTTTTCGAAGTGTGGGATGTAAGGTCAAGCTAGAGGTTAAGATTCATTTGTAAGCAGATATTGGGACCTTTGTTCGTTCTTTGAAGGTTTTGTTGGTGAATGGGTGTTGATGACCCTTAGTCATTACTGGAAGTTAGGATTCTGTGGTTGAAAAGTGTTAATAATCTTTGGTCATTATAATAAAAGGGTTTTTGTTGTTGAGCAATGATTTTCGATGAATACTGGCGGGTGGGTTGTTTTTGTTGTCTAATAGATACTAATGATTTGTGACACTTTCCCATATTTATCATACAGAGAAGGTAAATGTTTGCGTCGCAGATTCGTTTAATACAACTATTACATTCTTTGAAACGGGTCCGATGTTGGAGAAGCGACAGTAGTAGCTCAACTAGTCAAGCAGTACCTTCCACATCATCATCGATTTCTTCCAATGAACAACATCAATGCTTGAGAAGGGTGATGGATGAAAATGAAATCAAACAGGTCTGTTTACTTTTGAAAATTAGTAATTCATATTTCAAATACTGAAACTGTTTGTTTGCTCTTCCGGTATTTTTACTGGTTTAAATGTTTTTGATTTACAGTATTTGGAAATGCTTTGATCTTTTTGATAGATATTTTCGTTCATATTTTCTAAAAATAAATTGCCATATTTTGACACGTGCAGTCCGTGTACAGTAAGCCACCACGCATAAATTCGTAAAAATTATGTTTAATGATATTTCTTGTTTACATACAGTGTCCGGGAATTAATTCCCTGCGCTTTTAGGGGTTTTTTCATGCTTCTGGCCGTTTTTCAAAGCTTCCGGGAATATGTTTCAGAAAAATGGCTAGAGAAGCTTGATGTAGACAACTTGTTTGTAGGGTTTTTTCCTTCTGTTAGAAAAGTACTCATTGTACAGCTGAGGCTGTTCTTCAATCCATTTCTCGAAGGGAACGTAAGGTTTAATGTTAGTATACAGTGCTATAATACTGCTTGCACAGAGTCCCAATTTGTTTTAAAAAATTGAAATCAAATGAGATGAAGACATTCTTGAGAATTCATGCAGGCCTAAGAGGAGATGATGGCGTATGACCTGGTAAAATATGTCATGGTTTGGGTTAACTGAATAAGGAATATTAATGTTCAATACTATCTTTCCTTCTCCTTTATCCTCCTTTTATTTTTCATTGTCTTGCGCAAAAGGAACTGCTTCAGATTTGTCAAATCTCGAAATTTTCAAACTCTTAAAATACTGTAAAGTAATGCTTTATCTATATGTAGCATTGATTAACTACTTTTTTAGAGGAAAAATGTTTTTAACAACTCAAATAAATTCTTGTTCCTGGAAAATTATGGTAAGGAAGTTAGTTGGTCCCAAAAAGCAAGCTTTTTCCTTTTTCAGCATTTTCAGCGTTTCAAGTAATGCTGTTTAGTACTAAGGAAAAATTCAGTTTTAAATCGATTCTGCTGCTTACGAATGTAAAATTTGATTTCGCTTTCTATGACTCTTTATTTTAGGATCGCAAACGTTTCGCAGAATTATTCCAACACTCAAAATTTGTACAGCTTGGTGATTTTGAAGGACGAATAGTTATAGGTGAAATTATACGCCGAATCGGGGATGATTTGTATATCGATATGGGACTAAAATTTGATGCTGTATGTAAAGCACCGGTGATGAAAAATGAGTTAGTTACTTGGTATCTATGCTTCTGTTTCCTGATTAATAAAATTGCCATTTTTGCCACTAATTTTGAACTGACTGCATTCCCTGTAATGTTGCACTTCTCCTTTCCACGAAGTTTAAACTGGATCTGGTTTCTCTCAGTCTTTTATTAATAACGACTGAAAATAGATTCGATGCACAGTTGACCTATATGCATGAAACTCCAAACTGGTTGCTGCCCATTACCACACGTTTTCTTTCAAGGATGCGACAGCTGAAATTTTTGTGATAATTTCATTGAGTGATTTGAAAGAACCAATTTCAATACTACTATTTCATTAAATGATAATGCAAACTTTGCAAACTTTTGGTGAGGACATACTCCTTGTCATTCCCTACTTTACTTTTTATTCCGCCACACATTACATCGGGTGTTATTTGACACTGATTTCTCTTCTCCTAACAGAGAATGGCTCAATTTAACCAGTAGTCTAAAATTATGTGTTTCAGAAGTTATAAAATAGGAGCTAAAGTTCTTCTTCGTCTGCATGATCCTGAACTTTCTGAGCTGTTTTTGGGTTCTACAAAAGAGTTAACATTGTTGGAAGCAGATGCAACTCTTCTCGGTCTTTATCATCCACAGTCAGATGAATCAATGAAAGCTGCTTTTCTTGAAAGCATAGAAAAAGAGGGTATCATCATTTGCTATTTTTACTTATGATTACGTTCGATTCTATAAAAATACTAAAAAAAAAAATTTACTAAAAAAAAATAAAAAAAAATTTAAACTAAAAAAATACTATAAAA